>NC_054381.1:1370000-1475000 GCF_017654675.1 Xenopus laevis | reverse complement strand
AGCCGTGTTTATATCCAGTAACAGGTCTGTAGCCTCCTGCCCATAGATCAGTGTCCTTATACCCAGCACAATATGAGCCAATCCAGGGGCCATTATCCCATCTGTGCCCCCCTCATTATGTGCCCCCTCAGCCCCACACAGTGCAGCTCCATGTGATTCCTGTGCCAGTAAGGAACACAATGTATCACACATGTTACACATCTCCTCCATGTCCAGGATCTGCCCGACCAACTCTTCCCTCTCTGTCTCCCCCTTGTGGATTATATGAGACACAACATCCTCCTCCTGCATCTGAGTCTTTAGGTAGAACTTTTCTATGTCTGGGGTCAGATCCTCACTGTCTCTTATCTGTTTGTCTCTCTCTAGTGTCAGTACTTCATCTCTTTTTTCTCTCTCTGTAATGATTCTCACCCAGGCACCTTCTTCCCACCCTACCCAGAATGCAGCATGAAGGTGCTCAGTGAATGTGGCAGTGAAGGTGTGTAAGTGTCTGATTGGCTCACTCAGCTCATAAAAGGACAGACGTCCAGCCTCATAGTCCAATGAGATCCTGATTCTCCTGCAGGAAGGGACGAGGGGTAACTGTGTCCTTTTACTGTCATGTCCCACTGAATATCTGTTATTAATTTCCCATCTGTACAAACACCAGGACTTGTTATTATTCCCAATACAGGACTGATCCCCTCCCCTCTCTATACTGGGATAGGCCACCCCTACCCCCCACATCCCTGATTCACTGCCCTCCACTTCCCAGTAATGTCGCCCTGAGGGGAAACTCCTGCTGCTTAAAGTCTGAGCATAAAGCTGAAATCTCTCTGGGGATTGTGGGTAATGTAGTTCTGTTAGCGAGTAGGAAGCAGATTTCCTGTCTCCTGATACAGATACACGATTATGAGCCGTGTTTATATCCAGTAACAGGTCTGTAGCCTCCTGCCCATAGATCAGTGTCCTTATACCCAGCACAATATGAGCCAATCCAGGGGCCATTATCCCATCTGTGCCCCCCTCATTATGTGCCCCCTCAGCCCCACACAGTGCAGCTCCATGTGATTCCTGTGCCAGTAAGGAACACAATGTATCACACATGTTACACATCTCCTCCATGTCCAGGATCTGCCCGACCAACTCTTCCCTCTCTGTCTCCCCCTTGTGGATTATATGAGACACAACATCCTCCTCCTGCATCTGAGTCTTTAGGTAGAACTTTTCTATGTCTGGGGTCAGATCCTCACTGTCTCTTATCTGTTTGTCTCTCTCTAGTGTCAGTACTTCATCTCTTTTTTCTCTCTCTGTAATGATTCTCACCCAGGCACCTTCTTCCCACCCTACCCAGAATGCAACATGAAGGGGCTCAGTGAATGTGACAGTGAAGGTGTGTAAGTGTCTGATTGGCTCACTCAGCTCATAAAAGGACAGACGTCCGGCCTCATAGTCCAATGAGATCCTGATTCTCCTGCAGGAAGGGACGTGGGGTAAATCTGTGTCTTTACTGTCATGTGTCACTGAATAGGAATCATCATCCCATCTGTACAAACACCAGGACTTGTTATTATTCCCAATCCAGGACTGACCCCCTCTCCTCTCTATACTGGGATAGGCCACCCCTACCCCCCAATACCCTGATTCACTGACCTCCACTTCCCAGTAATGTCGCCCTGAGGGGAAACTCCTGCTGCTTAAAGTCTGAGGCCAATACTGAAATCTCTCTGGGGATTGTGGGTAATGTAGTTCTGTTAGTGAGTAGGAAGCAGATTTCCTGTCCCCTGATACAGATACACGATTATGAGCCGTGTTTATATCCAGTAACAGGTCTGTAGCCTCCTGCCCATAGATCAGTGTCCTTATACCCAGCACAATATGAGCCAATCCAGGGGCCATTATCCCATCTGTGCCCCCCTCATTATGTGCCCCCTCAGCCCCACACAGTGCAGCTCCTTGTGATTCCTGTGCCAGTAAGGAACACAATGTATCACACATGTTACACATCTCCTCCATGTCCAGGATCTGCCCGACCAACTCTTCCCTCTCTGTCTCCACCTTGTGGATTATATGAGACACAACATCCTCCTCCTGCATCTGACTCTCTGGGTCCATCGCTCCCCCAATACTTTGTTTCTGGGGTCAGTTCTTTAGTTTCCTAAGAACATTTCTCTCTTCCTCCTCCTCAGGCTCATCATTCAGCACCACATTTACCTACAAGGGAAGTATTTAAAAAGACTTGGATCATGGGTTTGTCATGTTATTATACATGCTGTTAATAAAAGACTTCTACTGTACTAAGCAGCGCACTTACATGTAGCACCTATAATACTTATTTGCTATACTGTCCTCACATCAGTAAGGTTTATATGGACCATTATGGGGACTGTAGTAAAGGGAACATTTGTAAATATAAACTAGGAGGTGTGAACTGTGGAAAATGTGGTGTAAAAAAAGAATATATATATATATATAAATGTATATTTGTTTCCTACTGCTTCAGACCTCAAATAAAGCAAATATATCAATAGGAAAGCTTCAGGAGGCAAATACATTCGGGCAAAGGGGCATAGGGAGATGGTGATTTTTTTGTTTAGAGAGGCAAAATTTGACCATAAACTGGCTAACTTAAAGGGAACCAGTCACCCTGAATTTCTTTTAACCCACCGGAGGATTGAGCTGATAGAGCTTGCATGCTGGTTGGGTTAAATAGTAAGTTTGTTGTTTTTTCAAAATATATTGTGTATTGGAGACAGTGGGTCCTTGTACATTATACAAAGTGGGAGACAGTGGGTCCTGGCACATTATACTCGGTGGGAGACAGTGGGTCCTGGCACATTATACTCAGTGGGAGACAGTGGGTCCTGGCACATTATACTCAGTGGGAGACAGTGGGTCCTGACACATTATACTCAGTGGGAGACTGTGGGTCCTGGCACATTATACAAAGTGGGAGACAGTGGGTCCTGGCACATTATACTCAGTGGGAGACAGTGGGTCCTGGCACATTATACACAGTGGGAGAAAGTGGGTCCTGGCACATTATACACAGTGGGAGACAGTGGGTCCTGGCACATTATACACAGTGGGAGACAGTGGGTCCTGGCACATTATACAAAGTGGGAGACAGTGGGTCCTGGCACATTATACACAGTGGGAGACAGTGGGTCCTGGCACATTATACTCAGTGGGAGACAGTGGGTCCTGGTACATTATACAAAGTGGGAGACAGTGGGTCCTGGCACATTATACTCAGTGGGAGACAGTGGGTCCTGGCACATTATACACAGTGGGAGAAAGTGGGTCCTGGCACATTATACACAGTGGGAGACAGTGGGTCCTGGCACATTATACTCAGTGGGAGACAGTGGGTCCTGGTACATTATACAAAGTGGGAGACAGTGGGTCCTGGCACATTATACACAGTGGGAGACAGTGGGTCCTGGCACATTATACTCAGTGGGAGACAGTGGGTCCTGGTACATTATACAAAGTGGGAGACAGTGGGTCCTGGCACATTATACTCGGTGGGAGACAGTGGGTCCTGGCACATTATACTCAGTGGGAGACAGTGGGTCCTGGTACATTATACAAAGTGGGAGACAGTGGGTCCTGGCACATTATACTCAGTGGGAGACAGTGGGTCCTGGCACATTATACACAGTGGGAGAAAGTGGGTCCTGGCACATTATACACAGTGGGAGACAGTGGGTCCTGGCACATTATACTCAGTGGGAGACAGTGGGTCCTGGTACATTATACAAAGTGGGAGACAGTGGGTCCTGGCACATTATACACAGTGGGAGACAGTGGGTCCTGGCACATTATACTCAGTGGGAGACAGTGGGTCCTGGTACATTATACTCAGTGGGAGACAGTGGGTCCTGGCACATTATACACAGTGGGAGACAGTGGGTTCTGGCAGTGGGAGACAGTGGGTCCTGGCACATTATACAAAGTGGGAGACAGTGGGTCCTGGCACATTATACTCAGTGGGAGACAGTGGGTCCTGGCACATTATACACAGTGGGAGACAGTGGGTTCTGGCACATTATACTCAGTGGGAGACAGTGGGTCCTGGCACATTATACAAAGTGGGAGACAGTGGGTCCTGGCACATTATACACAGTGGGAGACAGTGGATCCTGGCACATTATACTCAGTGGGAAACAGTGGGTCCTGGTACATTATACTCAGTGGGAGACAGTGGGTCCTGGCACATTATACACAGTGGGAGACAGTGGGTCCTGGCACATTATACTCAGTGGGAAACAGTGGGTCCTGGCACATTATACACAGTGGGAGACAGTGGGTCCTGGCACATTATACTCAGTGGGAGACAGTGGGTCCTGGTACATTATACTCAGTGGGAGACAGTGGGTCCTGGCACATTATACACAGTGGGAGACAGTGGGTCCTGGCACATTATACTCAGTGGGAGACAGTGGGTCCTGGCACATTATACTTAGTGGGAGACAGTGGGTCCTGGCACATTATACTCAGTGGGTGACAGTGGGTCCTGGCACATTATACTGAGTAGGAGACAGTGGGTCCTGGTACATTAGACAGTGGGTCCTGGCACATTATACACAGTAGGAGACAATGGGTCCTGGCACATTATACTCAGTGGGAGACAGTGGGTCCTGGCACATTATACTCAGTGGGAGACAGTGGGTCCTGGCACATTATACTCAGTGGGTGACAGTGGGTCCTGGCACATTATACTGAGTAGGAGACAGTGGGTCCTGGTACATTAGACAGTGGGTCCTGGCACATTATACACAGTGGGAGACAATGGGTCCTGGCACATTATACTCAGTGGGAGACAGTGGGTCCTGGCATATTATACTCAGTGGGAGACAGTGGGTCCTGGCACTTTATACTCAGTGGGAGACAGTGGGTCCTGGCACATTATACTCAGTGGGAGACAGTGGGTCCTGGCACATTATACTGAGTGGGAGACAGTGGGTCCTGGTACATTAGACAGTGGGTCCTGGCACATTATACTCAGTGGGAGACAGTGGGTCCTGGCACATTATACACAGTGGGAGACAGTGGATCCTGGCACATTATACACAGTGGGAGACAGTGGGTCCTGGCACATTATACTCAGTGGGAGACAGTGGGTCCTGGCACTTTATACTCAGTGGGAGACAGTGGGTTCTGGCACATTATACTCAGTGGGAGACAGTGGGTCCTGGCACATTATACTCAGTGGGAGACAGTGGGTCCTGGCACATTATACTCAGTGGGAGACAGTGGGTCCTGGCAAATTATACTCAGTGGGAGACAGTGGGTCCTGGCACATTATACTCAGTGGGAGACAGTGGGCCCTGGCACATTATACTCAGTGGGAGACAGTGGGTCCTGGCACATTATACTCGGTGGGAGACAGTGGGCCCTGGCACATTATACTCAGTAGGAGACCCATTATACTCAGTGGGAGACAGTGGGTCCTTGCACATTATACTCAGTGGGAGACAGTGGGTCCTGGCATATTATACTCAGTGGGAGACAGTGGGCCCTGGCACATTATACTCAGTAGGAGACCCATTATACTCAGTGGGAGACAGTGGGTCCTTGCACATTATACTCAGTGGGAAACAGTGAGTCCTAGTACATTATACTCAGTGGGAGACAGTGGGTCCTGGCACATTATACTCAGTGGGAGACAGTGAGTCCTTGTACATTATACTCAGTGGGAGACAGTGGGCCGTGGCACATTATACTCAGTGGGAGACAGTGGGCCCTGGCACATTATACTCAGTAGGAGACCCATTATACTCAGTGGGAGACAGTGGGTCCTTGCACATTATACTCAGTGGGAGACAGTGGGTCCTGGCACATTATACTCAGTGGGAGACAGTGGGTCCTTGCACATTATACTCAGTGGGAGACAGTGGGGCTCATTTATTAACGCAGCGCAGCGCTAAAAAGAGCGCAGTGGCCAGACATTTGCCCAGCGCATGCGAGTATTTAATAATGTAGCGCACGATACCTTAACAGTGCGATTTGTGCGCTAATGTAGACACAGACAGGTGCGACGTGTGAAACTGCGTATCAGCTGTCGCAGTGCTTATAATAAATTGTGCGCACAGGAAGATACCGCAAAGGTAAGGATTAGTTGTGCTCATGTATGAATGCGCTGCTTTAATTAGTTGCGTCACATATTGCGCATATTGCGTTCACTTAGACGCATCTGCATTTGTTTCTGTGCTAATATTTGTTTGGTTGCAAAGGTGTTTAGCCTACCTGATACCCTTAAAGGAACCTTGGTCAATATAAACATGTTGGGTGGAAGGCGTGGTTAATATGCACTTTACAAGGGTTGTTCATCTTGAATATACTAGCGCAGCTGGGCAGGAATGCGCATTTTGAAGAGCGTTACTATTACGCCACGAAGAGGCAGGCGTAAAAATTGTGGTGCTGTTGCCCGGGTGCAGTTTTGCACATATACAGACGCAAATCTGCGACGGCCGCAGTGCAAGCGCATTGTAGCCACGCCCACAGCCACGCCCCTAACAACCACGGCATCGTTTGCGACATAAATGCCCAATCTTTTGCGCAATGCGCATAAACAAAACCATCGCAAAAGCTCTGTGTTATGCGCAATATCACGCAAATATATTAGCGATCACGCTTGTGATGGCGCAGACAACCTTTTGCGTCCACTTATGCGCTGCGCTGCTTTAATAAATGAGCCCCAGTGAGTCCTAGTACATTATACACAGTGGGAGACAGTGGGTCCTGGCACATTATACTCAGTGGGAGACAGTGGATCCTGGCACATTATACTCAGTGGGAGACAGTGGATCCTGGCACATTATACTCAGTGGGAGACAGTGGGCCCTGGCACATTATACTCAGTGGGAGACAGTGGATCCTGGCACATTATACTCAGTGGGAGACAGTGGGCCCTGGCACATTATACTCAGTGGGAGACAGTGGGCCCTGGCACATTATACTTAGTGGGAGACAGTGGGCCCTGGCACATTATACTCAGTAGGAGACCCATTATACTCAGTGGGAGACAGTGGGTCCTTGCACATTATACTCAGTGGGAGACAGTGAGTCCTGGTACATTATACTCAGTGGGAGACAGTGGGTCCTGGCACATTATACTTAGTGGGAGACAGTGGGTCCTGGCACATTATACTCAGTGGGAGACAGTGGGTCCTGGCACATTATACTCAGTGGGAGACGGTGGGCCCTGGCACATTATACTCAGTGGGAGACAGCGGGTCCTGGCACATTATACTTAGTGGGAGACAGAGGGTCCTGGTACATTATACTTAGTGGGAGACAGTGGGTCCTGGCACATTATACACAGTGGGAGACAGTGGGTCCTGGTACATTATACACAGTGGGAGACAGTGGGTCCTGGCACATTATACTTAGTGGGAGACAGTGGGTCCTGGCACATTATACTCAGTGGGAGACAGTGGGTCCTGGCACATTATACTCAGTGGGAGACAGTGGATCCTGGCACATTATACTCAGTGGGAGACAGTGGATCCTGGCACATTATACTCAGTGGGAGACAGTGGGCCCTGGCACATTATACTCAGTGGGAGACAGTGGATCCTGGCACATTATACTCAGTGGGAGACAGTGGGCCCTGGCACATTATACTCAGTGGGAGACAGTGGGCCCTGGCACATTATACTTAGTGGGAGACAGTGGGCCCTGGCACATTATACTCAGTAGGAGACCCATTATACTCAGTGGGAGACAGTGGGTCCTTGCACATTATACTCAGTGGGAGACAGTGAGTCCTGGTACATTATACTCAGTGGGAGACAGTGGGTCCTGGCACATTATACTTAGTGGGAGACAGTGGGTCCTGGCACATTATACTCAGTGGGAGACAGTGGGTCCTGGCACATTATACTCAGTGGGAGACGGTGGGCCCTGGCACATTATACTCAGTGGGAGACAGCGGGTCCTGGCACATTATACTTAGTGGGAGACAGAGGGTCCTGGTACATTATACTTAGTGGGAGACAGTGGGTCCTGGCACATTATACACAGTGGGAGACAGTGGGTCCTGGTACATTATACACAGTGGGAGACAGTGGGTCCTGGCACATTATACTTAGTGGGAGACAGTGGGTCCTGGCACATTATACTCAGTGGGAGACAGTGGGTCCTGGCACATTATACTCAGTGGGAGACAGTGGGTCCTGGCACATTATACTTAGTGGGAGACAGTGGGTCCTGGCACATTATACTGAGTGGGAGACAGTGGGTCCTGGTACATTATACACAGTGGGAGACAGTGGGTCCTGGCACATTATACACAGTGGGAGACAGTGGGTCCTGGCACATTATACACAGTGGGAGACAGTGGGTCCTGGCACATTATACTTAGTGGGAGACAGTGGGTCCTGGCACATTATACACAGTGGGAGACAGTGGGTCCTGGCACATTATACTGAGTGGGAGACAGTGGGTCCTGGTACATTAGACAGTGGGTCCTGGCACATTATACTCAGTGGGAGACAGTGGGTCCCGGCACATTATACTCAGTGGGAGACAGAGGGTCCTGGCACATTATACTCAGTGGGAGACAGTGGGTCCTGGCACATTATACACAGTGGGAGACAGTGGGTCCTGGCACATTATACTCAGTGGGAGACAGTGGGTCCTGGCACATTATACTTAGTGGGAGACAGTGGGTCCTGGCACATTATACACAGTGGGAGACAGTGGGTCCTGGCACATTATACTGAGTGGGAGACAGTGGGTCCTGGTACATTAGACAGTGGGTCCTGGCACATTATACTCAGTGGGAGACAGTGGGTCCCGGCACATTATACTCAGTGGGAGACAGTGGGTCCTGGCACATTATACTCAGTGGGAGACAGTGGGTCCTGGCACATTATACTCAGTGGGAGACAGTGGGTCCTGGCACATTATACTCAGTGGGAGACAGTGGGTCCTGGCACATTATACTCAGTGGGAGACAGTGGGTCCTGGCACATTATACTTAGTGGGAAATGAAATGCCAATTTACATATAAAAGCCTCAGGAGAAATAGTAGGTATAACACAGGGCTGTTTCCATGAAAACAACAATGAAAAAAGTCAGAAAAACTAGTATAAAGCAACAAGAAACGGAGAAAAAAAAAAAATAACCTAAAAAAACCTTAATACTTATTGAATCTGGTGGAGAAGCTGCTGTATATAATACCTGTGAGTTGACTGAAAGTTGCAAACATGGCCACCTGGATGTTCCAACTGCTTCATATCAGTCTCCCTTCTGCCATTCTGTCTTCTGTAAAGTTTTCCCAGCCACGCCTATTCTGTACCTGGTTGGTACATTTCACTGTCTGTAAAGTTAGTTGTGCTCTAATTGGACAAGCTACAAACCACATATGTCCAATCAGAGTGCATTTGATCTCTTCGGCATCGTGGTTTGGAGGCGGAACTAAGCAACCAGTCCGTGATTAAAGGAACAGTGCAGACAGCAATGGAGCAGGTTTTTTTTCTTTTTAGGGGTCAGACATGTTTGGGGAGGCTTAGCCTACCCTAGCCTTATTGAAAATCTGCCTATGCAAAGGGGCTACAATATTCAGTGGAATTTTATACAGTCCTCTCAGTACCTAGTTTGCTAAATATTTATTTATTATGTAGTTGTTCCTGACAAAAACACCGGTACCTCTCTAGTTATGCAAATCTCCTTTACAAAGGAATTGTGTGTGAAACATTGGGCTATTCTCCCACACATCTACTTATCTGCCTTATAAGCCTGAGTGCTGCTGTTTTTTTGGGACACTGTGTTTGGTATGTACTAAATTATATGTTTTCATGACTTTTTATTATACATGACAAGGGAACTCCTCAATTGACCCTTCACTTTTAGCCTTTCCACTGAACCCCATTGTTACTTACCTTAATGAACCACCAGGAGCCAGAAATGGGATAAAATGGCCTCTGTATTTATTCACATTTTATCAGATAAATAGGAAATTGCCAACCTTAACCCAAGGGAATATTCTAAAGCCATTACTTAATCCTTTAAGTGCTATTACACTTGATTCTATAACATTTATAGTATGTGTCTATTGAAGCTCTCTAATTAGCTTTTTAGGGCATTAATTATTCCACATTCAGACGCTCACCAAATGGAGTAAATAGTTCAGCTGCTTTAGCCGCAAACCTGCCTCTGGTTTAATTACACATTCAGCTTTAAAATAGGGTCACTCACCACTCTCCAATGGTGGTTCTGCTGCAGCGCCCCGAACCCGCAGCAAGGGGAGAAGTCGTTCAACCAGTATTCCAATATTTAGCGTACACTTCATAAACCTCTTGGCATCCTTTTCAAAAGCAAACAGAACTTACATCACTAGTGACATAGCTGTAGTTTCCCACATTAACTATTAACTTTCCATAACTTTCCGTGAAATACAAGCTCTATTCTACATTCTGCATTAACCCTTTGCCTGCCAAGCACATACACCGTACCTTCTGGCAGGCAAGGGCTTTAACTTCCAAACATTTACCTAGTACATGCTTGCAGATATGGCCAGTTCTCTCTGCATTGGTGGATTTAGTCGCCTCTGCAGAGAGTTAGCAGCATTGACAGCCCCCTGGGCAATGAGGTTGGGGGCTGTCATGTCAGTTCTGCAACAGGATTGTCACAGGATGACTTAAAATCACAAGACACAGCTGCACTTAACCGGTTTCCTCCTGCTTGTTCTTGCTTCTTCCTTCATTAGCTACACCCACACACTTCCTGCTTGCTAAGACTCTGCATACTCACTGCTCCAGGACTCCTCTAGTCATCAGATCATCCTTCCTGCTCCAGGAACAGTAAGTGGCCTTCATTTACACACCACACACACACTTACATACACTTACATACATTTATACACTTACTCATTTTAGTAAAGATATTTTTTCTATTTTGCACACTTTTATACTCAAATATGCAGTTATATACATTTATATACACACTTACATACACACTTACACACACTTTTTAGAAGTCTACACATGTATATACAAATAATTCACAAAGAGATTTTTTCATTTTACCAATTTGTTTTTTTTTTTTACTCCTAAAAATTGTTTATTTTGGCAGCGTGACTATTGGGTAATATATTTAGGCCACTAATTATGCTGTCGGGTCAGTTATTATTTATTTTATTGATTTACAAAATTTTTGTGGTTTTATTGCAATTTTATCCCTGCATTATTGTTCCTTATGTATCTTTAGTATAGTTTTGCTGTTTGGTGCTTTGGTATAGAAAGATATATTTTACTCAGTTTGAACTGTCAGAATATGTTCTTTCCAAAATATGGTTTTCTGGGGGTCTTACGGCACATAACGCACAGTCAGGGCTCTGTGTTCAGCAGTTGAGTTGGCCAGCGTGAAAATTATAATTTATATGCATATTGGGCATCAAACTATTCAGTAGACCTCTGATGTCCATATTTAGGGTGATTTTTCTTTGTATGTAAAACATTGTGTGAGATAAATGCAGCAAACTACAATATTTTTAGGTGATTTTCAGAATGTTGTAAAAACCTCTATGTTTAGAATAGCTTTGCAGTTTGGTAGTTTGGTGTAGAAAGACATCTTTATCTTTGTTGGATTCTTTGTTGGATTCATCAGAATGTGTACTTTCCAAAAATATATGGTTTGGGGGTCTTTTTGCGGTTAGTAGGGTCTTGTGGTACACAATACGCAGTCAGAAACTTTGTTTTCAGAAGGTGAATTGGCAGTAGAGAAAATTCATATGCTTTACTTTTTATTTGGGGTTCGCACATGCCATCTGCTTTGGTATATCTATACATAATGGGCATCAACCTGTTCAGTAGACACTTGGTGTCAATATTTAGGGTGTATTCCAGCTGTATGTAAGAAATTGTGTGAGATAAATGTGGCCAATTACAATATTTTTTGGTGATTTTCCGAAATATCATAAAAAAACTCTGCCTTTAATGTAGCTTTGCAGTATGTTAGTTTGGAGTAGAAAGGCATAATTACCCATTTTTGATTTGTCAGAATGTGTATTTTCCAAAAATATATGGTTTTTGGGGAGTCTTTGTACTGTTATAGGGTCTTGGATACATAAGACACAGTCTGGGGGCTTTGTTCACAGAGGGCAAATCAGCTGTGGAGAAAATTCATATGAACTATATATATTTGGGTCCACACATGCCAGCTGCTTTTGTATATCTATGCATATTGGGCATCAAACTGTCCAGTAGACCCTTGGCATCAATATTTGGGGTTTTTTACAATTGTATGTAAGAAATTGGGTGAGATA
Organism: Xenopus laevis; assembly: GCF_017654675.1. Lineage (NCBI taxonomy): Eukaryota > Metazoa > Chordata > Amphibia > Anura > Pipidae > Xenopus > Xenopus laevis. Next base: position 1,462,744 of record NC_054381.1, on the reverse strand, counting down.
AATGCGGCCAATTGCAATATTTTTAGGCAATTTTCAGAAATGTCATAAAAAAATGCTGCCTTTAGTGTAGCTTTGCAGTATGGTAGTTTGGAGTAAAAGGGCATAATTCCCTATTTTTGATTCGTCATATTGTGTACTTTACAAAAACTATATTGTTTTGGGGGGTCTTTGTGCTGTTAGGAGGGTCTTGTGGCACACAATGGGCACCATATGGTCTATCATTTCTGGTACTACAAAATCAACATATTTACAAAGTTTTGGGGGGCAAAGGTAGAAAAAAGTAAGTTCACCCCAGTAAACCATATTTTTGGAAAGTACATATTCGCCCGGATCCAAATTGGGTATGCATGTCTTTCTACTTTCTACTATGCATTTAAAAACTACAAATCTGTAGGGACAGAAGCTGCATTTAATGAATATAAACACTGTAATAAATGTTGTAAATCAGCAATCCGGAAGGCTAAGAAAAGAAATGAAGAGTTAATTGCGGTGGAGGTGAAAATTAACCCTAAAAAGTTTTTTAAATATATTAATAGTAAAAAGATGCAGGTTGAGAGTGTTGCTCCATTAAATAATGGTACCAGTATGGTTGTAACAGATACAGATAAGGCAAATGTGTTAAATCAGTTCTTTTCTTCAGTGTATACAATAGAGGAGTCTGGGTTCACAGGCTCACTTAATAACTGCACGAATGGTTCAGCTCAATCTAGTCAGTGGCTGACTCAGGATATGATTCAAAAAGCTTTAATACAAATTAATGTAAACAAGGCTCCAGGGCCTGATGGCATACACCCCCGGGTTCTAAGAGAGCTTAGTTCAGTTTTAGACCAGCCCTTATTTCTGATTTTCTCAGATTCACTGTCATCTGGTATGGTGCCTATGGATTGGAGAAAAGCTGATGTTATTCCAATATTTAAAAAGGGATTACGATCTCAGCCTGGCAATTATAGGCCAGTAAGCTTGACATCTGTGGTGGGCAAATTATTTGAAGGCTTGTTAAGGGATCACATACAAAATTTTGTCCTAATGAATGGCATTATGAGCAACAATCAGCATGGCTTTATGAAGGATAGGTCATGTCAGACGAATTTGATTGCATTTTATGATGTGGTAAGTAAGATTCTGGACAGTGGGGGGGCAGTAGATGTGATCTATTTGGATTTTGCCAAAGCGTTTGATACTGTGCCCCACAAACGACTGCTTTCTAAACTAAGGTCTGTTGGGCTTAATGAAGTCGTTTGCACATGGATAGGAAACTGGCTACAGGATCGGGTACAGAGGGTGGTTGTTAATGGGACATTCTCTACTTGGAGTAAGGTTCTTAGTGGGGTCCCCCAGGGCTCAGTATTGGGTCCACTTTTGTTTAACTTGTTCATTAATGACTTAGGGGAGGGGATTGTAAGTAATGTATCAGTGTTTGCAGATGACACAAAATTATCCAGCCCAATTAATTCCATCCAGGATGTGGCACTTGCAACAGGATCTTGACAAACTGGCAATCTGGGCAGCTAAGTGGCAAATGAGATTCAATGTTGATAAATGTAAAGTCATGCACCTGGGATGTAAAAATATCCAAGCCACTTATACCCTTAATGGGACTGCACTAGGCAAATCCATTATGGAAAAGGACCTTGGAGTCCTTGTAGATGATAAACTTGGCTGTAGCAAGCAATGCCAGTCAGCAGCATCAAGGGCAAATAAGGTCTTGAGCTGTATTAAAAGGGGCATAGAGTCACGGGAGGAGGGGGTCATTCTTCCACTGTATAGAGCACTTGTAAGGCCCCATCTAGAATATGCCGTACAGTTTTGGTCCCCATCACTCAAACAGGACATTATTGTATTAGAGAGGGTACAGAGAAGGGCAACTAAGCTGGTAAAAGGTATTGAAAATCTTAGCTATGAGGAAAGACTGGCCAAATTGGGGATGTTCACGCTGGAGAAGAGGCGCTTAAGGGGTGATATGATGACTATGTATAAATATATAAGGGGATCATATAACAATCTCTCTAATGCTTTATTTACCAGTAGGTCTTTCCAGCTGACACGAGGTCACCCATTCCGATTAGAAGAAAAGAGGTTCCGCCTAAATATTCGGAAGGGGTTTTTTACAGTGAGAGCTGTGAGGATGTGGAATTCTCTCCCTGAATCAGTTGTACAGGCTGATACATTAGATAGCTTTAAGAAGGGGTTGGATGGCTTTTTAGCAAGTAAGGGAATACAGGGTTATGGGAAATAGCTCATAGTCCAAGTTGATCCAGGGACTAGTCCGATTTTGGAGTCAGGAAGGAATTTTTCCCCCTCTAAGGCAAATTGGAGAGGCTTCAGATGGGTTTTTTGCCTTCCTCTGGATCAACTGGCAGATAGGTAGTTAATAAACAAAACAAAAAAAAAAAAAAGGTTGAACTCGATGGACATGTGTCTTTTTTCAACCTTACTTACTATGTTACTATGTTACTATGTACTCCAAAGCACCAAGCCACAAACAAAAATTTCCTAAATAAAGGCAGAGGTTTTTACATTTCTGAAAAATCCCCTAAAAATATCACAAATGGTCACATTTATCTCACCCAATTTCTTATATAAAATTGGAAAACACTCTAAATATTGATGCCAAGGGTCTACTGAACAGTTTGATGCCCACTATCCATAGATATACCAAAGCAACTGACATGTGCGAACCCCAAATGAAACCAGTGCATATTCATTTTCTCTGCTGCCGATTCGCTTTCTGTGAACAAAGGCCTCTGGCAGTTTTTATGTGCCACAAGACCGCCTACCAGCACAAAGACCCCCCAAAACCATATATTTTTTTAAAGTAAACATTCTGACAAATCAAAAATAGGTAATTATGTATTTTTACTCCAAACTACCATACTGCAAAGCTACTCTAAATGCAGCAGTTTTTATGATATTTCTGAAAATCGCCAAAAAATATTGCAATTGGCCACATTTATCTCACCTAATTTCTTACATACAATTGTAAAACATCATAAATATTGATGCCAAGGGTCTGCTGAACAGTTTGATGCCATATTTGCATAGATATACCAAGGCAGCTGGCATGTGCGGACCCCAAATAAAAATAGTGCATATGAATTTTCTCCCCTGTCGATTCGCCTTCTCTGAACAAAGCTCCCTCCTTTGTATTATGTGCCACAAGACCCTCTAACAGCATAAAGACCCTCCAAAACCATATCTTTTTGGAAAATACACATGCTAATGAATCAAAAATTGGTAATTAGGTCTTTCTACTCCAAACTATCATACTGTAAAGCTACGCTAAATGCAGTGGTTTTTATGACATTTCTGAAAATCGTCTAAAAATATTGCAATTAGCCATATTTATCTCATACAATTTCTTACATACAGTTGTAAAAAAACCCTAAATATAATGCAGGGATAAAATTGCAATAAAACCACAAAAATTGTGTAAATCAATGAAATAACAAAATAACTGATCCTATAGCATAATTAGTGGCCAAAATAGTCATGCTGCCAAAATAACAAGTTTTTAGGCAAAAACCCCCAAAAGATAACGTACAACAAAGAAGTAAAAAAAGACCTGTCCCTGAGTTTTTGTGTATATATGTTTGTGCACTTCTAAAAGTTGTCTGAGTGTGTAAATATATGTAAATAAGTGTGCAAAAGGGAGCAAGTGTGCAAAATAAAAAAAACTATTTTTACTAAAATGTGTGTGTAAGTGTGTAAATGCACTGCAAGTGTATGTAAGATTATGTAAGTGTGTAAAAAGAAAATGTGCACTTACCATTTTTGGAGCAGGAGGATCGCTGCAATCCCTGGAAGGCCTGGACATCCATCAAGCAGAGTTTTTGTGCAGCAGGAGGTGAGTGGACAGCTGTGCAGGGAGGAGGAGGTAAGGGAAGTAGCAGAAGCATCATGTATGGCACATCTGCTACTTTGAAGTCGGACCTGTGACGATTGCATTACAGATCAGATGTGACAGCCCCCCAGCCTCGTTGCCCAGGGGGCTGTCATCCCTCCTGACTCTCTGCAGTCTGGCAAAAGCTGCCGATGTAGAGACAAGGGCTAAGCTGCAGAAAATGCACAGTGTACGTGCTTGTCAGTCTAAGCCCTGAACCAGCAGCACGTAAGCCATATGTGCTTGGTGGTTAAAGGGTTAACATACTTACAAACAGGCCCGGACTGATAATCTGTCCGATCGGGCATTTGCCCGATGGGCCGCTCCAGTTTGAGTAAAGTGGGCCGGGGAGCCTGCAAATAGAAGCTGAGAGCCACTGAAGCCGGACACACAGTGATACAGACTCCATCTCCTCTGCCCCACGACGTCCCGCGGTATTCTAGGCCGTCAAACCAATCGGGCCGCCGTGGCTGCATGCTGCTCATCGTCCCTCGCTTCCCGACCCCCCAGCGCCAGAACCTTAGCTGTCAAAACAGCAGATAAGGTCCCCGGGCGCAGTACGTCACTACACGGCTTCCTAGAAGGGAAATATGGCTCTAACGTTACACGGCCGCGTGTTGCAAAGTAATAATAAAAAAAAAAAAAAAAAAAGGAAGACTCAATTGGCAAGCGTATTGACCAACCACATTCAGCTTCTGGAAAGGTGTTGCCCAAATAGCTTTAGCTGATTGGCTGGAGGGGCAGCGACAGCTCTGTACGCACATTATGGAGCGTCTGTTTCCAGCCCATTCCTGGTAAGATACTGTCCTCAATTTTATCCCAATCCCACGGATCATTTTCGGGACCTTTGAACAAAAGCCGCTTGTCATGCTTCACTGTTTATCCTGCTTCGCTAACAGCTCTGATGATAGCGCACATATGAGGCAAAGAGAACAGGGAGATTCAAGTAATTGTTTAGTCGCGCATTGTACATAAAAGAGGGAATAATAAAGGCTTTGATATAAAAGCGGTGCAGGAAGGCAGAGGAAAAGGATGGGATAAAAGCAGAAGGATAAATAAGGGTTAAACGGGTGGTTCACCTTTGAGTTAACTTTTAGTTGTTTAAAGAATGTCCAATTCAAAGCAACTTCTCAATTGGTCTTCATTATTTTCTTATAGTTGTATTACTTCTTCTTCTGACTCTTTACAGCTTTCAAAGGGGGTCACTGACCCCATTGAAAAAACAAATGCTCTGTAAGGCTAAAAATGTATTGTTATTGCTACTTTTTATTACTCATCTTTCTATTCAGGCCTCTCCTATTCATAATCCAGCCTCTTATTCAAATCAGTGCATGTTGCAATGGTATTTTGGACCGTAGCAACTAGATTGCTGAAGCTGCAAACTGGAGAGCTGCTGGATAAAAAAGCTAAATAATTAAAAAAAAAAAAAACACAAATAATAAAAAAAGCCAAGCCAAGCTTTGGCCAATGGTCTTTTTTCCCCTGACCACCATATTTTTGTTTTGTTTTATGGGGGGGCCGACCACCAATTTTTATTTTTTAACTTGATGGGGGGGGGGGCAACTGGCCGCAAAAGTTGCACATTTCTATGTGGGCTGCTTCGATTTTTTGCCAGGGCTGCTTTTTACTCCCAGTCCGGCCCTGCTTACAAAAACTTTTTGGGGTTAGTCTTAGCCTCTGCCATCTTTGCCTTCCGGATTGCTGATTTACAACATTTATTACAGTGTTTATATTCATTAAATGCAGCTTCTGTCCCTACAGACTTGTAGTTATTAAATGCCTTTCTTTTCTTTCCCATTAACTTCTTTACTTCTGTATTAAGCCACACAGGATGATTCTTAGAGCTTCTACGTTTAGTCCTTAAGGGAATAAATTGAGAACAGTAATGATTTAATATCATTTTAAAGGACAACCATTTCTGTTCTGTGTTTTTAGCTGAAAACCTAATGCCCCAATCAATACTCTGTAGGGCAGCCCTCAAGGCACTAAAATTAGCTTTTCCAAAATTTATGGTTTTTGTTGCACCAGTATATATTAGTTTTTTGCACCAGACATTAAATGATATGACATTATGGTCACTGTTACCCAGGGGTTCAATGACTTGCACATTTGCTATAAGTTCTGGCTCATTAGAGATCACTAAATCCACAATAGCATTTTTTCTGGTTGGCTCCTCAACAACTTGTGCCATAAAATTGTCATGTAACAGATTATAATATAGAAAAGCCATGAATATCTTGTAAATGATATCCTTATAAACAGTGGGTAGTGATGTCATCAGTTATAAATAATGAGTAGTGATTTCATTTTTGTCACATGACTCACTAAAACTTGTGTATTATAATAAATAAAGTAGCCCTTGTTGGGAAATATGAGGATATTTGAAGTAACCTCAGAGTTCCATGACCTGTATTAACCTGTATGGTTGTGGAACTACTCAGTGACTTATAATATCCTTATATTCTACAATAGGGGGTACTTTATTCACTATATAAACCTGTTCCCATTAACTGATCTGGCGGTATTGTTGCTCCAGTCAATATCTGGGTAATTAATAACCCATTATCATTACTTTCCCCCAACTCAAAGCCTTTTCTTTTTGTATCAGGAGCTTAGCCTCCTCCTCGTCACTTACATTAGGGGGTCTATAGCGACGCCTACAATTAATTTGCTGGACTCTTTACAATCAGTGAAGAGCTCCACCCATAAGACTTCTGCCCCCTCATTTTCTAACATAACATCCTCCTTTATATTAGATTTAAATCCTGCCTAACATACAGACATACCCCTCCTCCTTTTCTATTGCCTCTGTCCCTGGGGAAAAAAATATTAACTGCCCATGTGCCCATCCGTCCAGTCATATTGAACCTATGACATGTGCTCCTCCCTGTCCTTAACAGTACCCCCAACCAAATCTCCTCCCCCATTTTCCCTTCCTTGCCCACTACCTCATCTAACTTGTCTTCCACTGAATCTTTTACTGAACCCCCCCAATGCTTAGTTGATCTTCTTCAACCCTCTAGCCAAAGTGCCTGTAGTGGATTGAAAAATCAGCCCATTTCTCTCAAAACCTTTCTCCCTACACCAATCTCTTTGCACTCAATAACAATGGAGGGCAGGTCAGCCTACCCATCCATGCTAGGGCCCTCACCTGCCCCTGTCCAACTCCAAAGGTAAGGTCAACAACCACTTACCATACTTCTTCTGTAGCTGCCCATCTGCTCTGTAAAGACCCCCCCTCCAGCCGTACATACGTGGCTCAGATGGTAAGGTCAACCAACCACTTAGCATGCTGGTTCCATAGCTGCCCATCAATGCTGTGGCGACCCAGCTCAGAGATCCCAGTACTGAGGGTAAGGCCACCCAGCCTGCTCTGAAAGCCCTCCATGTTTTGGTGACCCACTCCAACAGCCCTTCCTCACTGTGGGGACCCGCTCTGATAGCACTTACTCACTGTGGAGACCCACTCCAATAGTCCTTCCATGCTGTGGAGACCCACTCCAACAGCCAAGCTCCAAGTGTAAGGCCTACCAGCCACTCTACTAAGCTGCTTCTGTAGCAGCCCTTCCACAATGTGGAGACCCACTCTGGCAGCCCACTCTGAGGCCAACTGGCAACTATACTATGCTGCTTCTGTAGCACTCTATCCACTCAGTAAAGACCCCCTCTAGCTGTACCTGCCAGGCTCAGGGGTAAGGTCATCCAACCACTTTATCATGCCATTTCTGTAGCAGCCCATCCTCTGTAGAGACTTCCCTCCAGCTGCACAAGCCTATCTCATAAGGGCCCAACTCAGAGGGAAGGGTCAACCAACCACTTTTGCTTAAGCTTTGATGTTATGGTCACTGTAGTGACAACTAGACACAGAAAGAAATAACTGATAACCTTGTCATGGCTGGGATTGGGACGATTAGTTTCTTATTGCTTGTGCCCTTACTCCTCAATCACCCCCCAGGTGACCATCAAATCACCTTAAATATATAAATATACTAAACCTACCTCTACTCCCAGCTCACAAAGGGAAGCTACAATAAGAAGGTCCGCATGACATAATATTTTGGTCTGTTAATTCTATAGAATTGCAAAGATATGGTAACATTGCATCTACACCCAACTGATATGTAAGCTGAGTGGCATGAAACTGGAAGCAACTCTGTGCTAAGTGTATGATATTTTGCATTAGCTGAGTATTTTATACAAACTTAAAGCATGAAGTAAAATTACCCCTTTTTCCCCAGAGAGAATGCTTGCCAATAATCAAACACAATTTGCCTTACTGGGATACCTGACATGCTGGCCACCCAAACGTTAGGAGGTCAGATGGGAAACTGTAACCAGGCAGGCAATTGCCACCACTCCTGCAGGACCCCTGCCCATGAAGAGCCTGTCTCTCTACCAGTGCTCTACTCAGCCCTATCAACCCTGGCCCTAGTCCCCAAGGCAAGCTTTCAGATATTGTTCTAATTATAAGCCTCAGCCACTGTGAGACCAAACGTATGTTGGTGCTGTCTGATATACACTCCTATATATAAATATATACATATACTGCATATTTGCATACCCTTAAATACAGTTAACTACATCTGATCCAAGCTACAATAAGTGGGTCTGTTTTATACTTATTATTTCTCAAAATCATGGTGGTATCCTCTCCCAGTCTGCTGCAGTCAAAGGGTCCTTCTCAACAGAGTAATGGCACTGCCAAAGCCATCAAATTTCACAAGTCCAGATAAATTTCACTCTGGAGAACCACAAAAAGTTTAGTTTTTTTTATTATTTTTTATTGAAATTTATCTGGACTTGTTTTATACTTACCCATTGGTATCTGGAAGCCTACTAGACATACAAACAGAGGATTTTACTATCCTATGTACTCAACTCAAAAGCTACTGAGAGCAGAATGGGATAAAGAGAGCCAAACCTTTGGAGGAAAACCAGATGCAGCAAGGACCTGGATCATAAAGTTCCCAAGGCTTAGCCTCCCCAAGCCTTATTGAAAATCCGCCAATGATTCCAGAACTAATGCTTCCTGGGACTCACAGGAAAATCCCTTTGGAACTCTCCACCCCAAATCTTTGTCTACTTGAGCTATTAGTGTCCCATATACTGGGGCCTCACCTCATTCTCACTGGGATTATACTTATGTGTAACTTTATTTGGAAATATAGATTTAGAGAATAATTATGTTTGTAGTGTAAATTATCATCACATGATACACTAGAGCCATAATTATTCTCTAAATCTATATTAGATATTGTTTCTATATTTGTATCCCACTGCTTCTTGCTTTGCTTCTATTGGATTCCCAGTAACGTGGGACATTTACCTTTAAACAAACTGTCACTGTGTTATACATGGACCTATTCTCAGTTCTCTTTCAGTTGCTCTTTATTTCTTTTATGGTTTTCTAATTTGCCTTCGTATTCTTGCTCTTTCCTAGATGCAGCTGCAAATGCAGGGGTGCTTCTCCAATGAGGCAAGTTGAGGCTGTCTCCTCAGACCCCACTAGGTACCAGGGGCGGCAAAAATGCTGCTCCTGGTACTTTAAGAGCGAATTTCTGCGGAAGGGGGGCAGCAGCAACTGCTGCCTCAGGCGGCGGAGGGGCCAGGATCGTCCCTGTGCAAATGCATTTATTATTATTACTATCATTATAATTATTATTATACTGAGTAGAACCCTGCACTACAGTTTCAGAATTGGAAGGGAAAGAAGAAAGTTCCCAGTGCCATTGTATTGGGGTTACTCAGGGTAATATCATTCAGTAAATCCATATTAGACACCACAGGGGTAATTTACTAGTCGCTGGGTGCAAGTGTAAGAGCAGTAAGAGAACAAGTGCATTGACCGCTCACTGTATGAGGTGCTGAATCACAGATCCATTTCTCTGTGCAAAGATCAGTGACCCCAGCCCTGGCCATAGAACATGTGCTAATCAGAGGGCCCCAGTATGGGCTGTGCCTCCGGCCGCTCCGTATATTATATGTGTGAATGAAGCACAAGGTTATAGACAATATTCCAGTCACATTATTCTGCAGGTCACTTCTGTGTAACACAATGCAGAGATCTGTGGGTATTTGTACAATTCCTCACACACTGGGGAAAGTACAAACAAAAGAAAAGGCTTGCTGCACTTGTGGGTGACAAATGTTAGGCACCCCCAAGTGATTGTATTGACTTACCTGAAACCCCGGGCTGGTGCTCCTATCAGCAGAATAGGGGTTATACCAGTGAGCACCACGGAACGATCCTCTTCTGTCTTCTCGGGGTTGCGCATGTGCATTAGAGTGAAAAGCTGAACTTTAACTAAAAAGTCGCTATTTCCTTCTACTGCGCATGCGTCTGCCCCACGAAATTTGAAGAAAGAAGAAGTCGGAAGAGAATCGCTCAGTGATGCTCACTGGTATAACCCCCGGCCAGTGCAGTTTTCTGCTGATAGGAGCACCGACCCGGGGGTTTCAGGTAATTCAATACAATCACTAGGGGTGCCTAACATTTGTCACCCCCAAGTGCAGCGAGCCTTTCCTTCTTTAAGCAGTACTGGATATATTTATATTTGTAACATTTATTCTTTCTACTTTGTGTCCTAAAGATACACTGTATCACTATGTACAGCCGCACTGTATCACTGGGGGTAACTTGTTCAGCCTCATCATTTGCCGTCATTTTATGTCACTACACCTCACACTGCCAATATATTATTATTATTTTATACACAACCCCAACTTCTTAGCTTTATACAATCCATAAAGTGTTCAGTGTATTTATTCATTAGTCCATGTGAGTCACTTTATGGTTTTATACAAGAACTTTATGGGCAAATATTTCCTTCTCCCCTTACAGAAACCACAAGATGATATTGTTCTAGTTCTCCCCAATGTAAAGTTAATTCATTATTGACATTTAACTGGAGCTAATGACGGGGTTCCTTCTCCCACAAGACTTACAGATCATTTAGTTGATCAGATATAAAGGTTCTGCCAACAATCACTTCTTATAATCAATTGATTTCATTTACTGCTGCTTCATTCCTACATTACAGTAACATTTCCCTTTCTCTCTCATATTATTCCCAATACACAGTCACTTAGTCTTTCAGGTTCCACATTGAGGTGTAAGATATTCCTCAGATCTGTATAATAAATCAGTGTAAACTCCAAACATACAGATTTACCTACAAAAAACAACCAATAACTGATACAAGAGGTTAAGAGGGCCCTGCACAAAAGAGCTTATAGTCTAAGGGGCAGATTTATCAAGGGTCAAATTTCAAGTTCATGGGAGTTATTTAAACTCCCATGAACTCAAAATGCGATCAATTGCAATTTTTTTTAAAAAAAAAAATCTAATTTGGCAAACTTGAGTGAATAGGATTGACCTGAAAATTTGAATAGAATTCAAATCAGAAATCAGAAAAAAAACTAGAATTTCAGGAAGGCTGCAAACAACTCCAAATTGATCCCAGGACGTCTCCCACTGACTTAAACAGCAATTCAGCAGGTTTAAGGTGGGAAATAGTCGAATCTGAGTTCTTAAAGGGCCAGTGTAGGATAAATCTCAAAAATCAAATTCAAATTTTTAAAAACCCGAATCAAATTTTAACAATTCACTATTTGAATTTCACAGTTTTGGCCATAAAAACTAAAATGTTAAATTCGAAATTCAAATTCAAAAATTCTAAATTCTAATATTGACACTTGGGGGCACATTTACAAAGCTCGAGTGAAGGATTCGAATTAAAAAAACTTCGAATTTCGAAGTGTTTTTTGGGCTACTTCGACCATCGAATGGGCTAGTTCGACCTTCGACTTCGAATCGAACGATTCGAACTAAAAATCGTTCGACTATTCGACCATTCGATAATCGAAGTACTGTCTCTTTAAGAAAAACTTCGACCCCCTAGTTTGGCAGCTAAAAGCTACCGAAGTCAATGTTAGCCTATGGGGAAGGTCCCCATAGGCTTGCCTGCGTTTTTTTGATCGAAGGATATTCCTTCGATCGTTGGATTAAAATCGTTTTTAATCGTTCGATCGAACGAATAATCCTTCGATCGTTCGATCGCAGGATTTGCGCTAAATCGTTCGACTTCGATATTCGAAGTCGAACGATTTTAGTTCCTGGTCGAATATCGAGGGTTAATTAACCCTCGATATTCGACCCTTAGTAAATCTGCCCCTTGATAAATCTGATCCTAGTCTGGTTATTGGAGTCACTGGGGCTCATTTATCAACATGACCTTAGGCAGTAACCCATAGCAACCAATCAGCGCTTGGCTTTTTTTCAGACAAGCTGCAGGCAGAACGATAAATGCAGCAATTTGGTTGCCATGGGTAACAGCCCATGGGCAAATTTGCCCAGGGTTGATACATGACCCCACTAACCCTGGCAGCCTAAGCCCAGACAGACTGTGAGACTTCAGTTTTATATTTTCTTATTTCTTACTGTTCCTCTTCCATCCAAACTACTACCTAGTTGCCGGGGTAACTAAGACGTAGCAACCAAACAGCAGTTACCATTTCAAGCCTGGAGCTGCTCAACTGATTACATGCTTCAGAAACCACATTGAAAAGACCAACTGCAAATTCTGTTAGAATAACACCGTGTTCATCGTACTAATAGTGCAGGAGAAACATCATATTCAAGGATAGCTATAAATACTGGTTCTGGTATTGGCCCAGATAAATAGCAAAACCCAAAGGTATAACCAACATCTTTTTATTATTCTCAGAGCCAGTGATTTCTTATCTAGGGGGCACTTACTGTAAATACACCCCAGCATATTGGTGATGCTCTGTACCACTATACAGAGAAAGTACATTATATATTGGACAGTACATGTAACTGGATTAAGTGAGGAAAGTAAGTGGGACAAAAAGTCTAGGGGTGCACTGCTGGTACCGACTGCCGCTACAAGTCACTGGCATTTCTCAGTATATGAGTATTACAGGACTTAAAGCTCCAACAGTTCACTCAGGAAATCAGCCAATTAGCAGAACTTGCTGCAAAGTGTTTTATTTTGGGCTAAACGGGCCTTTATCAAGTGTTATATACAAACATACAAAGTGCATACATTTATAGTGTAACAAGGAAGTGATGTCATCACCTGAGTAGGCGGGTTAATTATCACAATTAGCATAAGTGTTCATCTGTTACAGGTGTGGAGATAGAGTGCAGAAAAGCAAACAAAGTAACATGTATGTTCTCAATGATAAACATATTGATATCAACATAGTTTCAAAGTCCATAGTAACGCTGCAAGTCTGTTTCAATAGTTCATCGTAGAGCTGCAGAAAAGCCTAAGAAGGCAAACAAACATAATGGAACTGCCCCCTACTTAGGCCTACCAGAAAAACTTGATAAAGTAAAATAACCTTAGTCTTACCCATAATCCTTATCTGGATTCTACGTATAGTATTCACTATTTCTTGCTTGTATATATTGGGTACACAAAAGTAACTTTATCTGTGAAGGAAGAAGGTAAAGTGTTAGTCAGACCAATTAGGGACAAAATTATTATTAATTTAATAAATTAATTTATTTATTATTAAACATTTTCTACTCCAGCTGTCATTTAGCCCTTTAGGTTGCAATGTATCTAGTTTTTATATCCAGAAAGCTTCTCTCTGTAATTGGAATTTCTGTACATCACCTCCTCTTTGTAATGGTTGAATTATTTCTAGTACTGTCCACTTTAATTGAGTAAGGTTATGGTTTGCTACATTAAAGTGCCTTGCGACTGTTGTATCTGTCGATTTTTCCCTTTAGTATAACTAAACAGTGATGGTTTTATTAGCACATTTCTGAGGCATTTGTCTTGTAATAATATAGGCCAATATCTATGGACTACACATTTAATATCTTTACTGTTTTTATTGAACTGACTCACAAAGGGAAGGCATTTTTGTTCATTTTTAGTCTTATAGGTAAGTAGGTTTTCTCTGGGCATCTCTTGAACCTCCTTGGCGCATGTATCTATTAGTTTGGGTTTGTACCCTCTTTTAATAAATCTCTCTTTTAAGGTATTAGATGCCACTGTGTAGTCCTTTTCTTGTGAGGAGATTCTCCGGGCTCTAATAAATTGACCTTTCAGTATAGCCCTAATTACATTGGGTGTGTGATAGCTGGAGGCATGCAAAATATTATTTTTATCAGTACTTTTCCGGTACAGGTTTGTATTTATTAACCCATTCTCAATTGTTATGATGACGTCCAAAAAATTGATTTTATGGGCCCCTATTTCGGTGGTGAATTTAATCGTAGGATGGGCTTGATTTGCGGTTTGTACCATGTCTTCAAACCCGGTTAGTGGCCCATCCCAGATCACCAATATATCGTCCACAAACCTATAGTAACCAGCTATATTACAGGACTTACCTTTGCTAATATTAAGGGGTACAATGTTAGTAGCAGTATGTAGTAGACCCTGATACACATACTCGCTCTGCACACACCTACCTGTGTGGTACTATAGGTCCTATATATGTGACCCACACAGAACAACTTGGGTTCAATAAGATCTTTCCAGTGATGTTGCCTGTTTAACTGACATGTCCCAAGAACTCCCGGCTACATGTACAGTAATGAGTCCCCGGGAGTTGACAGTAGGCGGGACTAAATAAATGTAACTGTAAATACGAATAATAAATAAAATACAGGGGCAGATACACGTGATCCTTCCTATACATTATAAGCACAATTCCCACTGTAACCTGTACAAATACTGATCATTCATGAGGGTAAAATAATTTTAGGAAGTTAATAGTACAGGGTATCTGGGAGTGCTGGGAGTTGCACCTCTACAGAAACGAATGGGAAATGAGTATATGAACAGCCTTTGTATATATTAGTGACAGATATCTGCTGTGCTGCCTGCTGGGACCAGTTCATATTGTGTATTGTGCTCAGAGTTACATGTTACACTGTGATACAATCCTGACATTTCTTATACTTTATTTCAGTCAGTTATAGAGGAACAGTAATGAGCCGATACACGAGTTGCTGGAGTTAAAGCTGTAACAGTTCAGAGAGCTGGGGCTGAGCTTACTGTACTACTACTAGGGAAAAGGGGGACTGCAGCTCCTTTATTTTTAATCTTGTATTTTAGGAAAAAGAATTTAAACAAGAAAGATATTTAAAAAGTAAGATTTTTGTGTAGTATTGAAAGTAAGACTTTAAGGAGAACTGCCCCTTTAACCTAGGAAGTTACTTTCACTTTCCCTTTAGTGTTTGTGTCGGAGAGCTGTGCTAATGTTATACATAGAAATGACACAATATATCTCATATATATCACTGAATTAGTCTGAGCATGAGAGGGGCATTTAGTGGGGGCATCAGACAGAGCTGGGGGAATAATTTACTCACCGTTAGTAAGAAGCAGCCGGGGAAATGATCCTGAGCACCAGATGGGATCTTCCAACTCTCCTACACACAAACACACACACACTACTGACACACACACACTACTGACACACACACATGCAGACAGACACACACACACACACACACACACACACTACTAACAGACACACACAGACAGGGCCGGACTGGGAGTTAAAAGCAGCCCAGGCAAAAACATCTAAGCAGCCCGCGTCCGAGCAGAATATAAAGGTTTTAAATGACAACAAATGCTACACAAAACACCATATTCAATAAAATGCAGGAAAAATAACCCATGGCATCCAAGCTCAAGTTAGAATGCAGTTATTGGACCCTGCAAAGCTTTATGTCAGATACGTTTTTTCTATATGTGAAATTTCTCTAAATATAACAAGGTCAACTTAAAGGATTCACCAAAAACCTAGAGAGTTTAAAATCACAGACATTATTGTAAACATTCTTTGAAAAGTGGCCTATTGAGTGCAGAAAATAGGTTAGCTATAAAGCATCAGGCGCTAAGATGCCGCTACAAAATGATGACTATTTCATATATACAGTATAAATACCATAGAACTTATAGTAGGATGGCACAGAGATTATTTCAGAACTCATAGTAGGATGGTATACCTTATTTTGTAGCAGGGCCGGAACTAGGGGTAGGCAGAATAAGTGGCTGCGTAAGGCGCCATCATCGAGGGGCACACTTTAAAGATGATTTTATTTTTAATTCTTTGCGCTTATTCAATAATTTATTTCTATAAACCTGGTACTCGGGCTGCCGGGCAGAACGGAATTCACCTCCCGCCTCACCTTCCTCATCTTCTCCCTACAGCTTAAGAGCCGCTTCTGTGTGGTGGGCTTGTTTGCCAGGTACAGGGGCAGTATGATGGATGGCTGCATATACATATTTATATAAATGGAAAGTTTTATTCATTAATGTATTGTACACTTTCTTGCTTTCTTTATTTAAATATTGTCATGGTAAGGTGGGAAATGGTAATGCCTGAAGGGGGGGGGGGCTAATTGAAACTCTTGTATAGGGAGCCAAACTAAATTGGTCCAGTCCTGTTTGGTAGAACTACAACTCTCTCATTATGGCTAGCCAACATTAACTGTTCCTCCAAATAGTTTTACAGATAATTCATTGGGGTTGGAAGCAGATGAAATAATGAATTATAGGTTGGCATACCAGCTAAATGTGAGAGCTGTAGTTCTACCACCCTTAGCAGTATGATAAACATAATCATTGCTAGCATGTGCTGTATTAGGTAACCATTATATTAATCAATGAGCTCTTGTACATTTCCTTCTATTTTAATGACAGTTATTGTTAAAAATCAGGCAGACATCTCCTATTTTGAGCATTTCCCCGTTGCTGCCAATTACAGTCAGGTACAAGTTCTTACTGTTTTGTCTTTAGCTTGGGCCTGTTATGCTCAGCTGCTTTACTGATTCCTCTCTGTGCAGATCTGTTCAGCTCCAGGCTGAGAGGGTTAATTGATTCCTGCAGGTCGCACAGCCCCAGTCCCCACGGAGCCAGAGAGATAAGTTGGCTGCAGGCTCTCAAAAAGAGGCGCGCCTATTTGTATCTTCTCCTATAGGTCAGTGAGTAAGTCACCTGACCTATAGAAAGCATTGGCTGGGCTGGCTGCTGAGCCGTTATGTAAATGTGCAGCACTTCAGGACCCAGGAAGAGGGAGGGAATTATTTCAACTCCTTCACACACACTGCAAAGCTCGTCAGTACGGATGTTCCGATTCTTTATTTCTAATTGCTTCTAGCGGCCCATATACAGAAGGAAGAGGCAGCCCATCGGGCAATTGCCCAATCTCACAGATGGTCAGTCCGGGCCTGCACACAGATGTGATTGCAGGTTATTAACAACACCGACTCCCTTTAGCTCTGCTGCACTTACTGCTTCATCTGAATGTCTGCTCCTCCCCCTCCTGCCATAAAGTGCTCCCCTACTGTCAGCAGTGCAGTAAAGCAATCTGTGTATCATGAGACATTAACATACCCAGGAAGCACTGCTGAGAAACATTCACCCCAATATTTCAGGATCCCCAGTATCTGCTGACTCTGCTCTCTCTGCTGTTACTTCATTACAACAAAGTAGTCAAAGTGTCTCCTAATGACCTGCCTGTAATTCCACAAATGTGACTTGTGCCTTTGTCATATTCATGTGTGTTATATATGTGTGTGTTATATATGTGTGTGTTATATATGTGTGTTATATATGTGTGTTATATATGTGTGTGTCATATACATGTGTGTTACATCTGTGTGTTATATATGTGTGTGTTATATCTGTGTGTTATATCTGTGTGTGTTATATATGAGTGTTATATATGTGTGTGTTATATATGTGTGTTATATATATATGTGTGTTATATATATGTGTGTGTTATATCTATGTGTGTTATATATGTGTGTGTGTTATATATGTGTGTGTTATATATATGTGTGTTATATATATGTGTGTGTTATATATGTGTGTTATATATGTGTGTTATATGTGTGTGTGTGTCATATACATGTGTGTTATATGTGTGTGTGTTATATATGTGTGTGTTATATGTGTGTGTTATATATATGTGTGTTATATGTGTGTGTTATATATGTGTGTTATATATGTGTGTGTCATATACATGTGTGTTACATCTGTGTGTTATATATGTGTGTGTTATATCTGTGTGTTATATCTGTGTGTGTTATATATGAGTGTTATATATGTGTGTTATATATGTGTGTTATATATGTGTGTTATATATGTGTGTGTTATATATGTGTGTGTTATATCTGTGTGTGTTATATCTATGTGTGTTATATATGTGTGTGTTATATATGTGTGTGTTATATATATGTGTGTTATATATATGTGTGTGTTATATATGTGTGTTATATATGTGTGTGTTATATATGTGTGTGTTATATATATGTGTGTTATATATATGTGTGTGTTATATATGTGTGTTATATATGTGTGTTATATGTGTGTGTGTGTCATATACATGTGTGTTATATGTGTGTGTGTTATATATGTGTGTGTTATATGTGTGTGTTATATATATGTGTGTTATATGTGTGTGTTATATATGTGTGTTATATATGTGTGTGTCATATACATGTGTGTTACATCTGTGTGTTATATATGTGTGTTATATATGTGTGTGTCATATACATGTGTGTTATATATGTGTGTTATATATGTGTGTTATATATGTGTGTGTCATATACATGTGTGTTACATCTGTGTGTTATATATGTGTGTTATATATGTGTGTTATATATGTGTGTGTCATATACATGTGTGTTACATCTGTGTGTTATATATGTGTGTTATATATGTGTGTTATATATGTGTGTGTCATATACATGTGTGTTATATATGTGTGTTATATATGTGTGTTAGTGTGTCTTTCAGTTTTGCTGTTTTCACAAAATTTGTGGACAGCAGCCCCTACATTGTTTAGTGATATATAAAAGCTTGGGAAGACTTTGGGAATTTGCAGCCCCTTCTAATTAGTAAAAACGAGGGATTGAGCTGCTTCTAGAAAAACAGTTTTTGTTTGTTTCTATTTTGTAACAGTTTTTTGTCTGTATCTGTGTGTGTGTGTGTTTATCAGTGTGTGTTTGTACCTGTGTATGTTTGTGGCATTTTTTCTCTAGTTAATGTGTTGGGTTTGTTTCAATGTCAATGTGCCCTCACATGTATGTGCATCTGTATTTCTCACTATGTGTGTATATATGTGTGTGTATATATGTGTGTGTATAGCTACATATTCCTTTATTTCTACATGTGTAACTGAATGACAAACTGTTCCCCAAGAGACAAACAAACACAGGGAGTATTAGGGAACACAATATATGTTGTAGCCTCACATCTCACACTGTCCTGACTCACAATGTGGCCCCTAATACTGTCTGTGATTCAATAAGAGAAGCAGCCAAAACTCTAATGTGTGACTGATGCACTAAAATAAATGTAACCAGTGGTGTAACAGGGAGTGATAGTGGGTGATAGTGGGTGACAGTGGGTGATAGTGGGTGATAGTGGGTGACGGTGGGTGCAGGATTCACACCCGGGACCCCTGTCATCCTCCCCCAGTACAAAAAGATCCTGTGATAAAACTTATTGCAGCTCTGGTGGGACACAAGGGATGGGCATCCACAAATACAGGCAAGGGGTCACTTACTTAATAATAAATTATATTCTCTTGCCATATATATTTATATTCTTTTGTTTTGTTCTTTGTTATATGAGCACATTTCTTAATAACTCCAGTAAAGAGCTGCCACAAGATTAAGCAAGGCTTAAATCCAGGAGTTAGCACCCCTTCAAAAATGGACCATCCCAAATTTATTCAGCTAAATTTGCTGCCTATTCTCATGCAATTCCATCTTAGCTCCTCCCCTTCCCTCAGTAAACTTCCGGCTCCTCCCCTTCCCTCAGTAAACTTCCTGCTCCTCCCCTTCCCTCAGTAAACTTCCTGCTCCTCCCCTTCCTTCAGTAAACTTCCTGTTCCTCCTCTGTGTGAGGAAGAATAAAATGAGAGCAGATGTGCATGTGACAAAGTGTGAGTGATAGAGAGTATTAATGAACTTGTGTATAAATAGCTGAGTAATTACTTATTTTCACATAATTAAATCTTATAGGTACAAGTTGGGTGTTAGTTGCCTTCAATCATTGTCTCCAGGACATTTGCCACAAAGCACATTGACCCTTTCAGTTCCTTGTCCCACTGTCTCATTGAATCTTTAACTCTATTCTCTTCTCTTATTTATATTGATATTTTCACTCTGTTGATTTATTCCACAATCACCTCTCAGTTTCTAATACCCCTATGTCTCCTCACTCCTCTATATATTTGTATAGCTATAAATATCTCTAATATTAGATTTATACAATTAATATATCGATATATTTGAACCTGTCCTTCTTCAACCTTTTTGTTTCTGCTTTAAGCCCACCTTTGCCTATTCCTCCCCACAATGTAAGTACTGTACTATCATGTCTTCTATTTAGGGATGCACCCAATCCAGGAATCAGTTCGGGATTCGGCCTTTTTCAGCAGGATTCTGATTCGGAAGATTCCTTCTGAATCTGAACTTTTATATGCAATTTAGGGACGGGGAGGAAAACTGCATGACTTTTTGTCACAAAACAAAAAAAAGTAAAAAATGTTTTCCCCTTCCCACCCCTAATTTGCATATATATATATAAATAATCTGTGTCAAACGACCGCACTCTGAAGACTGGACTTTGCTTAATATTTGTGGGCGCAGGGTCCAAAAATTCATATAGAGATTTGTTTGCAAGGAGCCGCACACCAATGTTATTTTCATCAAAAATAGTGTTTTATTTAGTACATAGATCCGACGTTTCGGCCCACATTTGGGCCTTTTTCAAGGATAATGGATGTACATCAAAATGGTGCTTTTATACCTCTCCCCATTTGAATCTGGCGCCAAAAGTGACGTCATTAACCTCCCAAAACATTTTTCTCTCACCCATAGTCCTGTAACTTGTATATTCCACGTAATACAGAAAACCGCAAAGGCAACGTTTTCTCACACAGAGACCAGGGCTCTATAAATGCAGTGGTTGTGTTATGTGAAGTATATTATGATATTAGGAAATGACTCCCACCATCCACAAACAGGGAAAAGATATAGAATAAAACATAGGATGACGTGTATCACTACAATGGTGATATATATTATTAAATGTCCCTGTGGATTGATTTATTGTGGAAAACCCATTAGACAATTGAAAGAGCGAATTGGGATTCACAGATGAAGCATCAGAGCAGCATTAGGCCCAAACACAAGTGAAAAAGATAAAAAGGAAAAGAAAGAAGAAATATCTGAGCAGTTAGTTGTGAAACATTGGGCAGAAGCCAGACCCAGCCCTTGTTCCTTCAGATTCCCATAGACCACATACCCATGAGACCAAGGGCTGGTGACTATAATAAGGCTCTGCTGAGAAGAGACGCCTTTTGGATATTCCAATTAGATTGTGTGGCTCCACGTGGGTTAAATGGACAATTGGTGCTAAATTGTTTTCTGTAATAACATCGTACTTTCACGTAACTGGATCAGCGAACAAGAAACGATAAAAAAAAACAAAAGACAGGATTAGATTCAAGGCCAGTTTATTACAAAATTGAGCCACATTATTTCTTATTTACTATGTCGTTTATTTGACACTATGTATATAATTTGTAATCACTTTTACAGATAACAGCACATACTTGACACTTCATGGACAATTCACACAGAGCACCGGTGCCACCTAGTGGTGAGAAATTATATACGTGGAATATACAAATTACTGGACTATGGGTGATAGAAAAATGTTTTGGGAGGTTAATGACGTCACTTTTGGCGCCAGATTCAAATGGGGGAGTGGTATAAAAGCACCATTTTGATTTACATACATTATCCTTGAAAAAGGCCCAAATGTGGGCCGAAACGTCGGATCTATGTACTAAATAAAACACTATTTTTGATGAAAATAACATTGGTGTGCGGATCCTTGCAAACAAATCTCTCTCTCTCACACTCTCTCTCTCTCTCTCTCTCTCTCTCTCTCTCTCTCTCTCTCTCTATATATATATCAATTATCTTCAGACCAGCACTCCCTTTAAAAACTTGGTAATTTTATTTTTTGCATAGTATCAAATACCCGACGTTTCATTCCACATTTAGACCTTTTTCAAGGATGATACAAAACTTTA
This sequence comes from Xenopus laevis, assembly GCF_017654675.1. NCBI lineage: Eukaryota > Metazoa > Chordata > Amphibia > Anura > Pipidae > Xenopus > Xenopus laevis. Next base: position 1,440,750 of record NC_054381.1, on the reverse strand, counting down.
AAAACTGACATTAAATAACAAAGTGCGGTTTGGGAATAAGAACACTGATGGAGGGATTATAGAGAGGCAAAGTGGGGCCATTGGGGGAATTACACATTGAGCCAATACTGGAGTTGAACCCCATTGTGAAGTCAGAGACACTTTGGAACACATATTCAAACACAAGAGTGATTAGGACCCCGTAAGCATCAAGACTTTCCACCGTCTCCTTAACAACGATATGTTTGAACTTTACTGTGATAGAGAAGAAAAGAAGAGAGGCAATGTGACTATGATGGAGAGAGAAGCAATTAAAACCCTTAAGGACAATAAGGACATTGTTATTCGCAATGCGGATGAGGCTGGTGGGATAGTGATTATGGATTATTCATATTACCATAACGAGTTGCTTTCACATCTATCAGATACTGACAATTATGGCAAATTGTTATTTAATCCTATGGATAAATATAAAGTAGAGCTGTGTAATTTACTGAAAATGGCAAAATTGCAAGGTTGGATTACGTAGAACAAGTATAAGTATTTGATACCAACATTTCCGGTCATACCGGTGATTTATACGCTGCCGAAAGTACACAAAAATAGTGAAAACCCACCGGGTCATCCTATAATATCTTCCCGAGGCTCTCTAAATGAGAATATTGCACATTTTATTGATTATCTAGTGCAACCAGGCATCCAGAAGATCGGGAGCTATTTGCAGGACACTAATGATTTTCTCACAATGATACAGAGTGTGGATTTACCATTAAATGATCTGGTGATGGTTCCATTAGATGTACTAAGCTTGTACACTTGTATAGCGCATAAGGTGGGGGTAACAGCTGTGAGAAATTTGATATTGCGGAACCCCGAGTACGTGGGTCCTCCAACGGAGTTTGCGCTGTCTTTGCTGGAGTTCATCTTATATCGTAATAACTTTAAGTTTGAGAATCAATATTATCTGCACTGGGACCGCTATGGGGTCACGAGTAGCTCCCACATATGCCAATGCGTTCATGTGGGAATCTGAAACCCAACACATTTTTTCACATAATTTGTTTCGGAGATATGGCGCTTTTTACAGGCGCTATATCGACGATATTTTCTTTTTATGGTTGGGGCCCATTGGAGAACTAATTGAATTTGTGGAGCAATTAAATCAATTGGATAGTCCAGTAAAACTTAAGATGAGTTTCAGCAAGGACAGCGAAAATTTCTTGGACGTGACTAGTGATGGGCGAATTTGTGCCGTTCCGCTTCGCCGAATAATTCGTGAATTTTGTGCAAAAAATTCGCGAAACAGCGCTGGCGTCTCGTTTTTGACACCGGCGCCCGTTTTTGCTGCAAATTTTCACGGGTGTTTCGCAAGTTTATTCGCTGGTGTCTCGTTTTTGACGGTGGCGCACATTTTCGACACCGGCGTCTGTTTTTTCGGAAAAATTTTTTTTGACGCAAATTTTTGCCACGAATTTTCACGGGTGTTTCGTGAATTTATTCGCTGGCGATGAATCGTGCAAATTCGCCACGAATTCGGCAAATAAATTCGCCCATCACTAGACGTGACAGTATACAAAAATGGAGGGAGGTTACAGACGTATATTTACCAAGTCGACTGATAGGAACAAGTCACAAATGTTACGGGCGGCCAGAATTGACAGTGAGATCTCCAAGAGGAGACTGGATTTAAAGGTTATGAGTGAGAAATTTGCTCAAAGAGGCTACTCGAGACAATGGATAACATATGGAAATGGGCAGAGAGTTTAAATCGTGAGGAATTGTTGCAGGTGGGAGACACAACCAACAAACCAGATAAACGGCGACCGAAAGGTGAGATTTACTACACCAGCCAATACAGTTTAAGAAGTTCTGAGGTAAAACAGATGAAACACTGGGATGTAGTAGATACGGATGAGCAGCTGAGAGGGAGAGTGAGTAAGAGATCTAGATTTAGTTACTCACGCTCAAGGAACTTGAAGGAGCAATTGAGTCCTTAGATCTGAGGGACAAGTCTGACAAGAGACATGACAGGTCAGAGCTAGTGATACATCCAGGAGAACACAAGTGTAAAGGTTGTGTGATGTGTGACACACTGATTTTAGGAACCCACTTCACACACCCCCACATGGGTAAAAAATATGCAGTGAGGCAGCGAATGACCTGCGAAACCACAATGGTGGCGTATATTATAAAATGTCCTTGGGGATTGATCTATTGTGGCAAAACAATAAGACCAGTAAAAGAAAGGATTGGCATGCACAGGTCAAGCATAAGGGCAGCCTTAGATCCGAATAGGATGAAAAATAGAAGCAAAAGTGATGGGAAACAAGACATAGCCCAGCAGCCAGTGGCTAAGCATTGGGCCGAGGCCAAACATGATGCCTCTTCATTCAGATGTATTGAGTATGTTAGAGCTCACCCAAGGGGAGGAAATATAGAGAAAATGTTATTGAAGAGGGAGGTGTTCTGGATTTATGAGTTGAATTGTATGATGCCTTATGGTATGAAAGGACAAGTTAACTTAAGTTGAATTTCTCCTGGAAGCAGATTAGGGTTAGCAGACAATTTGTTCCATTTTACCTCAGTAGTTGTTACAGTGTATTAATTAAGATTTTTAGTAATAGTTACTGTTTCGTTTTTTGTCTTTTGTTTCCTTTTAGGATTTGTTACACTTCGATTATATGGACACTGGAATGGGAACCTTTTTGAAACACACTGGTGACATCTTGTGGATGTTTTTAAGTATTACAAGTTGATCTTTTAAATTATAACACAGACACGGTGTATTCAAGAATATTAAATATTTATTAAAAGTATTTATATTTTTTATGGAAATACATAGATGTATATTTATGCACTGTTGATATGTACATGATGGACATGAAATTGTTAATTTTAATATATATGGATATTCGCTATATGTCATAGGCACTTAATTGAAACACATGATTCACACTGAAATGCTAATTGAATGAGGGCACTGATTGGTTTGAGATGAAGCACTTTGTTATTTAATGTGAGTTTTTAAAGTTTTGTATCATCCTTGAAAAAGGTCCAAATGTGGCCCGAAACGTCGGGTATTCGATACTATGCAACAATAACATTACCAAGGGAGTGCTGGTCTGAAGATAATTGATACATACACAATTACCTTGCACCCCGCCATTAACAGCAGCTTTGGAGTGTGAATACTCATTGGAAAGTATATGTATGTATATAACCAGGAGTGAGTGTGAGTGTAGGACTGGCCAGAACAGGGGTGAGTGTGAGTGTAGAACTGGCCAGACCATTTTGAGTGTGAGTGTAGGACTGGCCAGACTAGGGGTGGTTGAACAGAGTCTGGTAAATATGAGATCCAGAGCATTACCATTGGAGTGAGAGGGGGAGTCTGAGCACAAAGATAAGTCTAGGGAGGAGGTTAGTGAAAGAAGTTTAGAGACAGAAGAGTTGTTAATGTTGTTAACGGGTATATTAAAGTCACCTAATATGATGGATGGGATGTTAGATGAAAGAAAGTAAGGAAGCCAAGCAGCAAAGTTGTCCAGAAATTGTGCAGTTGCTCCTGGTGGTGGATATATAAGAGCAATGCAGAGTGAAACAGGAGAAAAGAGCCTAATGCAGTGAGACTCAAATGAGGAGAATGATAGAGAGGGAACAGGTGGAAGAACTAAGAAGAAGTAGAGCGGGGAGAGAGAAGCAAACGTACCCCACCTCCAGGTCTGTTAGCAGGTGTGGGAGTATGAGTAAGTATGAGTAAGTATGAGTAAGTGTGAGTAAGTATGAGTAAGTATGAGTAAGTGTGAGTAAGTATGAGTAAGTGTGAGTAAGTGTGAGTAAGTATGAGTAAGTATGAGTAAGGTGTAGCCCCCATAGGACAGGGCAGCAGGTGAGGCAGTGTCAGTAGGAGAGAGACAGGTGTCAGTAAGTGCGAGTAGTTAAAGGAATTGGCAATGAAATGGTCGTGTATAGCGGTGAGTTTGTTGCAGACAGATCTGACATTCCAGAGAGCACAGGAAAGATTAACTGGGTTTTTGGGTATAGGAGTAAGAGTTCTGTACTGTTGGAATTTGCTCCGGAGAGAAGGAGCTCGTGGCCGTGATATAACTGGGATGGGGTAAGGGCCAGGGTTTGGGGAAATGTCCCCAGCTGCCAGCAATAGAAAGGAAAGAAAGACTAAGTGAGAGTGGGATTTATAAGTCCTTAGTTTGTATGAGAAAGAGGAGTTTTGTGGAATAACTAAACAGAGAACTTTATATACTTCATGTGTGGAGAGGGAAGGAGAGGAGAGAGGCTGAGATTTGTATAGAACTGGGATTTGATGGAGGAGGGAGTGAAAATGTTTTATGAAACATGAGAGTGAAAGGAGGAGAAATACAGGATAAAGTATGTTTGGAGTAAGAAGTAACAAACTGGCAGGTACAAACAAATCTGTTTTCTTCTTATCCCAGATGGTTCAAAGATAGAAGATAGTCGGTTCCTTTTGCCGTGTCAATGTCTTGTCCAACTGCCGTGTTTAACTGTAATTTCTAAGCACTTGTGAAACTTTAGCACTTAGCAAATGTTACCACTAGTACCATGCCCCAGACACGAGTGCCATCCCCAATACTGGGCCTGAATTTATATGTAGCTGATTGGGAAAACCAGAGCCTAATTAATCAATAAATCAATTAAACAGCTAGCAAAGGGCAGAGATTTACAGACACCAGAACCAGGTTTGGGGCTATAAAAATATCTCTTGTTCATGGAGGAGTGGACACAGATGTGAGCTTTAGATATTTATCAAAGAACTAAAGTAGAATAGGCCAGAATAAGGAGTTGCAATAGATATATAGCAGTATATGGATATGGCAGTATGTGGATAAGCAGAATTACCTTTAGAAATGAGAAGAGATAGGAGTTAGTTCCATGGAACTGCCGTGTTTAACTGCCATTTCTAAGCACTTGTGAAATATTAGCACTTAAGAAATGTTAGCACTCGTGCCATGCCCCATACTCCCCAAAACATAAGGAAATAACCAAACTGATGCTAAGGAGGCCCTGAGTGATAAGACCAGCATCACATCCATCCAACAGGGGAGCTGATAAATGTATATCTCCTGAAAAAGGTAGATAAAGGCACAAGAATATGAACAACCTGCCCTAGGACATAGTAAGCGATTAACAACAAGAGCTACAAAACCAACCACTAAATTACAGAGAGGAACAAACATTACAGATTAAGAATAACCAGATTCTGTTTAAAAGGTTCCCTCAGTGACTAGAGGAATACCTGCAATATGGCAATATGATATAAAACCCCACTTGGCAAAGAACAAAAATCCTGCAACTTTTAAAACAAAAAGCTCCCCAGGACATAATTAGAATTATGGCAATGGCCAATTTAGAACTAAAACAGCAGACGGGAAAATAAAAAGTGAAGAGGGAGATCTTACCTCCCTGTCTGGTAGGACAAAAAATTACTGGTGAGGAGGAAGTCATGTGATCTTATAGGTCATGATTTATTTTGATTGGCTGTGTTATAGGTCCTACTTCCAGGTCTGGGAGGGGCAATGCCCATGTGTACTGACATGTTGGGACTAAAAGAAATATTGTTTTTTTCTGGACAACCCCAGTTTTCAAAATATGCTAGAATTTTAATGTAATTCTACTTCTGTAAAAAAATATAGGCTTCTAAATGTCTTATAAACTGAAAAAATCATGTTTCACATAGTACAATTACCATTTCTAGGTGAAGGTGGGGGACTTAGCAGTCCTGGGGGGGGGGGTCTTTAGCAGAGCTGGAGCTCAAGATTGCAGAGCAGGAGGGCCCACATGCAGAGCCTGACAGGAAGTGTGTGGTCCTACAATGATCGTGTTGCAGGACCTGTATGGCAGCTCCCGTGGCTCATTGCCTAGGGGTTGGGGGCTTAAAGGATTCGCTGTACAGCAGCGCTAGTGCTACAAGGAAGCTCTTAACTACTAAGCACATAGGTACTAATTGCTTCAAAGTCAGAGCATTATTGTGCCAGTACATAGTACCTACGTGCTTGGGGGTTAAAGGAAGGTAATACATTAGTAGCTTAAGGCATAAAATATCTCAATGTCCTGAATATATTGTTAATGGGTTGAGTGCAGAGGATTTCTTGTATTTGTCTGTGGTTACAGTGTAGGCCACAGAAGTCTGAGATAAATACTAAATCATTTGCTGGTCTCTTCCCCAGGGAGATGTATTCTCTCTCTCACACACACACACACACACACACTCATACACACACACACTCACGCATGCACATACACATATATACACACACACACACACACACACACACACACACATACACATATATACACACACACACACACACACACACACACATACACACACACACACACATACACACACACACACACACACACACACATACACACACACACACACACACACACACACACACACACACACACACACACACATACACATATATACACACACACACACACACACACACACACACACACACACATACACACACACACACACATACACACACACACACATACACACACACACACACACTCCTCATAAACACAACATTATACACTATACATTGATTCTACAGATTATTTGCTGCAGACTATTAATGACACATGTGACTACTTGTACTTTGTAGATAATTTATAACATGATTCCACACAATAAACATATTTTGTTATTGCCTTGGTGAGTGGTATTTGACCATAGAGCTTACACACATTTTATAGAGATACTGTAGAATTAATATTACAATTACACAGATCTACCAAGACTGAATTTAATGACAGAATGTAACACAGCAATACAATTAATGGCACAGAGCACAAGTATTTCGGCTTCTTCTTATTCCCAGTCTGGTGCTGCTGGATGTGACATGTCCTTACCTGGGGGTAAAGTCTCCCCTGGAATTAAACAACTCTCCTAAGATTCAGTGGGCTTTTTTATTATTGTTCCAGACACAAATGTAATAATAATAATAATAATAATAACACTAAAAGGGGAAAAATCGAATATTTTGTAGAGCAGCTCACAACACATCCAGGCCTGAAACCAGTGCTCATCTCTATTCAGACTGAATACCATAGAGTTTTCTTCTGCAACCCCTCAATGTCTTATTGACTGACTGACTTCTGCACCCCAACATCTGGGAACCTATCAGTGTTGAGGGGATTAGTGAAACAAAAATGTCAGATATTCATTAGGCTAATTCTATAGCCCCATGTGACCCATAATTACGTCTATACCTTTCATGTGTTATTATAGGGCTACTTCACCTTTTAATGAAGAGTTAGTTGATGACAGTAAAGATGCTCCTTTAAAAGAGAATCATTGAAATGAGGGCTCATTAAATACTGGACCCAGATGTACTTTGTGGATGCAGGGCCCCTCTTTGTGGTACATGAATGTATTGGTCATGTATATGGTCACCCATGGGACACACACACTCATGGCAGATATAAGTTGCACTTCCCATCATGCAATTTGCTCTCATGGACAGTTATTGGGGTGCACATTAGGGAATAAAAATAGAATTTTCTTCCACTGATGAATGAGCCCTTTCATATTTCCTCCCTATTAAACATGGATTTATCTGTTTGGGTAAAATAAGATTTAAACCCTAAAGAGGCGCCTCTGGAATCCTATCAATGGGTCAAACATGGGGGCTCAGCCCTAGCACAGTCCTATTTATATTATATTTACCCTGTGTTTTCCTGTATTTATAAAGCTGGAAATGATTCATACAAAGAGAAATAGATATACATTTTGTTACATTTAGAGGCACATTTATCAAAGGTTGAATTTCTAATTCATGTGAGTTTTTTTAAAACTCCCATGAACTCAAAATTCAACCAATCGAAATTTATTATAAAAATTAAAAAAATTTAAACTCAGGTGAATAGAATCAAATTCGATTCAAGTTTTTTTCTCAGAAAGAAACTTGAATTTCAGGAAGGCTGCAAACAACTCCAAATTGATCCCTGGACATCTCCCATTGAATTAAACAGCAATTTGGCAGGTTTTAGGTGGCAAATAGTCGAATTCGAGTTCATTCACCCACACAACAACAATCTGTCAGATTTCTCTTTATTCCTCCCCAAGATCCATTACTTTCTAATGATTCTCACCCAAGTACCTTCCCCCCATGTCCAGAATGCAACATGAAGGGGCTCAGTGAATGTGGCAGTGAAGGTGTGTAAGTGTCTGATTGGCTCACTCAGCTCATAAAAGGACAGACGTCCGGCCTCATAGTCCAATGAGATCCTGATTCTCCTGCAGGAAGGGACGTGGGGTAACTGTGTCCATTTACTGTCATGTCCCACTGAATAGAAATCATCATCATCATCATCCCACCTGTACAAACACCAGGACTTGTTATTATCCCCAATCCAGGACTGATCCCCTCTCCTCTCTATACTGGGATAGGCCACCCCTACCCCCCAGTCCCCTGATTCACTGACCTCCACTTCCCAGTAATGTCGCCCTGAGGGGAAACTCCTGCTGCTTAAAGTCTGAGGCCAATCCTGAAATCTCTCTGGGGATTGTGGGTAATGTAGTTTTGTTAGTGAGTAGGAAGCAGATTTCCTGTCCCCTGATACAGATACACGATTATGAGCCGTGTTTATATCCAGTAACAGGTCTGTAGCCTCCTGCCCATAGATCAGTGTCCTTATACCCAGCACAGTATGAGCCAATCCAGGGGCCATTATCCCATCTGTGCCCCCCTCATTATGTGCCCCCTCAGCCCCACACAGTGCAGCTCCATGTGATTCCTGTGCCAGTAAGGAACACAATGTATCACACATGTTACACATCTCCTCCATGTCAGGGATCTGCCCGACCAACTCTTCCCTCTCTGTCTCCCCCTTGTGGATTATTTGAGACACAACATCCTCCTCCTGCATCTGACTCTCTGGGTCCAACTTCTTTCTCTCCACTGTCAGTACTTCTGCTCCTTTTTCTCTGTCTCTAATGAATCTCACCCAACCCCCCCCTACCCAGAATGCAACATGAAGGGGCTCAGTGAATGTGGCAGTGAAGGTGTGTAAGTGTCTGATTGGCTCACTCAGCTCATAAAAGGACAGACATCCGGCCTCATAGTCCAATGAGATCCTGATTCTCCTGCAGGAAGAGACGTGGGGTAACTCTGTCCATTTACTGTCATGTCTCACTAAATATGTATTATTATTCCATCTGTACAAACACCAGGACTTGTCATTCTCCCCAATCCAGGACTGACCCCCTCTCCTCTCTATACTGGGATAGGCCACCCCTACCCCCCACACCCCTGATTTACTGACCTCCACTTCCCAGTAATGTCGCCCTGAGGGGAAACTCCTGCTGCTTAAAGCCTGAGCATAATTCTGAAATCTCTCTGGGGATTGTGGGTAATGTAGTTCTGTTAGTGAGTAGGAAGCAGATTTCCTGTCCCCTGATACAGATACACGATTATGAGCCGTGTTTATATCCAGTAACAGGTCTGTAGCCTCCTGCCCATAGATCAGTGTCCTTAAACCCAGCACAATATGAGCCAATCCAGGGGCCATTATCCCATCTGTGCCCCCCTCATTATGTGCCCCCTCAGCCCCACACAGTGCAGCTCCATGTGATTCCTGTGCCAGTAAGGAACACAATGTATCACACATGTTACACATCTCCTCAGTCTTATTGATCTTCTGTTCCAGTTGGTGGATCTTTATCTCCTGTTGATGTTCCTGGGATTGTCTCCTGCCCTCCTGCCCCCTCTGGGCATTTTCATCCATCTCCCTCTCTGGTGGCAGCTCCTCAGTCTCAGTTTTTAGGTTGGTTTTGCTTCTAAATCTCTAATGGATCCGTTTCTGGCTCCACCCCTCCTGTATAATTTCCTATAGTTTGTGTTTAGATGGGACAGTACAAATTTCTTGGCCAAATGGGGGTGGAGTTACTTAGAAATGGGAGGGATTGGGTCCATGTATGGGTGTGTCCACTTGTATAAAATATGGGGTTAAACCTGACTTTGCTCCAGTGTTTGTGGCCCATTTCTGGGATGGGTCAGTGCAGAATATTTCTCTGTTTTTGTTGATTCTTCAGTTCCACTCGGCACCTACAGGGGGAGACACAAACAAATGAGAATCAATACTTATTTGCTGATGAAATAGAAACAACCCCACACATAAGGTAGGTACCAGCGTTGCACAATAGATTGATGTAGAAACACAATAAGATTTATATCCTGCAGGGACTGTGCAGTCTGATCCAGGAAATTTATTATTAATAATAACCCCAAATCCTTGTAATTATTTCTGTGCCCAATAAACTCTGAGCATGAGGGTTCCTAGTATTATACCCTGTACTGTTCATTAATATGAGACTTAGCTTTGTATTTCCATTTCAATAAACAGAATTCTCAGGTATAATCCCAATTTTTGAATGTCTGTCCCTGAGAATATTGGTCTGGTGAAATTCCCAAGCTTATTAAAGGGACAGTATCCCCCCCTTGTGCAACATGAGTGCAATGCAAATGGACCATATCACTCCTTTGTGTTTGGACTTGTGTGATAGATAATTAAATTCCCAAAATAAACCCCCTCCCTTTACCCTTTATTGTAACTCTAACCAGAGCTCATTGTGCAGGGGGATCAGCTGTGTACTGGGAATATAATTGGCATCTACCTAAAATTGTGTTTTCATCACAAACCCTATTCATTACACTCATGTTGCACAAGGGAGATCGAGGCAGAGGGAGATTTTTTTGTTTGGGGAGGCTAAAGTTCTCAATATATAGTCTGAATTAAAAGCAGTGTTAGATGTAGCACATCCAACTATACACCCTGTGACTACAGTGGGGAACATGCAGAAATGCAGGTGGGAGTGATTTTTCCAGAACATAACTTCTGATTTATCAGCAATGGAATAGCTGTACCTCTGGTAAGTACTTACTGAGCTCTCACTGACAGACAGACAGACAGCTAGTATATTGTCTCATCTCCAGCACATTAAACTGTAATAGACAGGGCCGGGCACAGGCGCCCAAGGCAAGTCGGCGGACGCGGCGCGGGCTTAGCCCAAGTGCGCATGCGCAAGAAAAGCGGTAGTTTTTACTTCTTTTGCACTTCTGCGCATGCACAAATTGCCGAGAAATACATTCGCAGGAGCGCAAGAAGACGTAAAAACCACAAAGAGTCGGGCACCGGACTGGGGGTAGGCGACAGAGGAGGTGTGTGCCTGGCACCCCCCAAGCTTAGCGCCCTAGGCACATGCCTACTCTGCCTACCCCTAGTTCTGGCCTTGGTAATAGAAATTGGCATCATCACCAAATTATACAATGAGAGTGTTTGATTCTACACTCCAAGAACTCCAAGAACATTATATGAAATGAAGGGAAGTGGCTACTGACACCCCAAATACATTATATACAGTGGGAGACTGTGCTGACACCCCAACATTATATGCAGTCACATAGCAACACAGTCATTTTGGTTGAAAAAGTTGCATGTCCATCAAGGTCAACTTTTTGACTTAAACTAAACGTGTTCAACTGCCAGTTGAGCCAAGGATACAACTAGATGCAGTGGATACTTACACAAAAACATGTATGGGGTTAATTACTAAACGCTAAGACTTTTTGGGGCAAAACTCAAATTTTTCTTTTTATTTGTTTTAAAAATGCTAATGTTTTTAGATTTATTAAATCCCGATGCAGCAAAAAGCCAGAATCTCAGACCTGTCGAGGTTGTGTATAAGTTAAAGGGGTTGTTCAAAATTCATATAACATTCAAAAATGTAAAAGTTTATGTAAAAATAACAAGGTTTGCCATATAATTGTTAAACAAAACATGTGCAGTTGATGAGATATTCACCTCAGTTGGATCCCTTTGCAGATGGGGTCCTTTCATCATGGGCCCCCTGTTGGGGGGGTCACTGACCCCCAAAAACTCTACAGTGACTTTTGTACTTCCTTATTTTACATCACACACACTCCTGGCAGAAGCAGGAAGTGCACAAGTGCAGCAGTTTCTGAAGCTTAACTGTGATTGGCTGATTCTCCTGTCAGTCTGCTTCTCATCACTAGTAAGTGTGGTTGATTTGCATACACACTGCTCTGTAGGGAGGGGCTGGGCCAGTGTGTGAGGAGAGGAGGAGCTCTGTGTGTGTGTTGGGAGGAGAGTGTGTCATATTCACAGGGGGAAGAGGAGGGTGTGGGGGGCACAGGCTTGTGTGGGGTCGGAGGAGGGAGGAGGAGCTGCTGTGTGAAGGGACAAGTGATCTGTGACTGATCCACATGGAGGGAGGAGGAGGAGGGGCTCATGGAGTGTCTGTGTGTGAGGGAAGGGAAAGTCAGTGCTGGCTGGAAGGTCTGTCACTTGTGGGGACGTGTGAGGAGGGAGAACTCGGTCTTTTCTGTGTGTGTGTGTGTGTGTGTGTGTGTGTGTGTGTGTGACTGTGTGTGACTGTGTGTGTGTGTGTGTGTGTGTGTGACTGTGTTATAATGGGGTTTGTGAGGAGAAAATGTCATGTTAGTACTTGGGGAGGGCTGGTGAATAGTCTCATGAGGAGGGAGAGATCAGTCACTATCAGACAGGGCTCAGCTGACATTTCTCACTGTTTGGGGGGTAAGTTGTAAGTGGTCAGACTCCATTTTCTAGAGGGGAATAAGTGTTGAGAGGGTGAGTTCATCTTGTTATGGAGTGTGACTTTCACATGATACTGAAAATGGTAAATGTTCTGCACAACAAGCTGTAGAAATAAATGAGCAATACAAGCACATCCCTCAGCTGAGTGATCTTATTGTGTCTGTATTCTACACTCACTCACTCTGCACTTTAACTTTCCAACACACAACTCTGTGTCACACACATTACATTGTAGCAGGATTTACTGAAGTGAGAGGATTTCTTTTATTAATTACTATGTAATCATGATGTAAAAACCAGACAGCCCTGGGATTTATTATTAACCCCCAACTCCTGTGTACCTGTGTCACTGAAGGGAAATATAGATATAGATTTGTTTGATTAGAGAATTGGAAAGGACTTTGCAGTGGTATTTTTCACATACAGTAAGGGATGTCTGATAATTGTACAAATATGAGGATATAAAGTAATAATATTAAAAGGCAATAGCAGAAGAACTGCCTGTTGGACAATAGTGAATGTTGTGAGTTTGTCAGATTTAATAGACAGATAATGGCCTGTGTTTGTCCCAGGGGAACTCCCTTTGTTTGTACCAGAGAATCCCACTTATATACACACAATGCTGCTAGTACTTCATCTGACATGTTTTCAGTAAGAAATCACTCCCCATAGCCTGTGATATTTTTTTTCCTTTTAATAAAATTACTATTTAATCTCATTTATACACAAATGACACACAATACCAGCTACAGGGATTTTTTTATGGTTTTGAAAAGTAGGGTATTATTAGATATTACATATCAGCCAAAAGCAGAATTCCCAGAGTACTGGCACACATGGCCATTTGTTGTGGTACAAGCTACTGTGTTATTACTACAGGTTTGGGACCTGTTATCCAGAATGCTTGGGACCTGTGCCTTTCTGGATAATGGATCTTTCCATAATTTGGATCTTCATACCTTAAGTCTACTAGAAAATCATATAAACATTAAATAAACCCAATAGACTGGTTTTGCTTCCAATAAGGATTAATTATATCTTAGTTGGGATCAAGTACAAGCGACTGTTTTATTATTAAAGAGAAAAATGAAACCATTTTTAAAATGGAGTCTATGGGAGATGAAGTGGAACAAGGTAAAGCTGAGCAGACTCTTTCTTTCCTTCAGGTGGCCTGGTGCACAATGTAAGAGGTTACGGCAACCCCCAAATGGACAACAGTATAGAAATACACTGGTACTCAAGGCAATTGAAATGCAGGGTTACCCCTTGCTTGATAAAGGGGCTCACCCCGAAACGTTGCATGTTCACACTAAATAAATAGCAAGGGGTAACCCTGCATTTCAATTGCCTCGAGTGCAAGTGTATTTCTATACTGTTGTCAATGGGAGATGGCCATTGCATAATTCAGAGCTTTCTGGATAACAGGTTTCCAGATAATGGATCCCATATCTGTACAGAGAAAAAGGAAATCAGGAAAAAGGAAACTGTGAGAGACAGTCTTTCTGTGATTCAGATCTTTCTGGATAATGGGTTTCTGGATTATGCATCCCATACCTGTAGTTCATGTTTACTATGGGCAAGAAATCTCATGAAAATGCTTTCTCCTTGCCAAAACATCATAGCGGTGATCCAGCTTAATATGAGGAAAAGAAGGCAAAGTTACTGGGATTCATTTGGATTGATGTATAATGGATTTTAGGCACGTGGAAGCATTTTGTCAGGATAGATTTACTACAGGCAACAAATCTCTGTGTGTTTGGACTATACTATAATATATACCAAACTAAATATATGACTAATTAGAAAACATTCACTCCTAGGGCTCATACACAGGGGGATTATTTGTGCATTTGATGTGCAGGTTTGAGTGTTTCATTAAGATGCCACAGGCTGCAATTTCTTTCCCAAACTGACACAGACGCATGTAAGATCTGAATGCAGCTGCAACATTCTGTGTTTGGCACTTACATGTATATGAGTGAGTGGGGTTATGTATATGAGTGAGTGGGATTATGTATATGAGTGAGTGGGATTATGTATATGAGTGAGTAGGATTATGTATATGAGTGAGTGGGATTATGTATATGAGTGAGTGGGATTATGTATATGAGTGAGTGGGATTATGTATATGAGTGAGTGGGATTATGTATATGAGTGAGTGGGATTATGTATATGAGTGAGTGGGGTTACATGTAGGACTGAGTGGGATTACACATACTTCCTAATAAAGTTACATAATAAAACTTCTGAGCAAGGACATCAGGCTGGATATACAAATATAAATGATGATGTAGCTGATACAAAATGGCCGCCTGGTTGAAGCAGATCTTGTATTCAGGAAAACACTACAGTGCGGCTAACGGAGGGGAAAAATAAAATGATGCATTTTGTGTGGGGAATATGTGCCCAATTTAATAACATGTTAAGGGTTTATAGAGTTTACATGTCCATTAATGAAAATGCTTATTTGCATAGTAAAAATGTGTTAGATTTGGGATATGCTGCTCTTTTTACCTATGTGAGACACAAGTAATACACACAAGATGGCAGCCAATGCAAGGGAGAAATGAACCAATGGCCTTTGAATGTATGTGACTGCTTACAAGTGCACAAGCAACCAATGAATTACAAGGGGAGGGCAGTATCAATGTCCAATAAGAAGCAAGTAAGGGCAAAGCCTGAGAGTGATGATGTCATCACATAGGAAGTGCAGGTGTAAAACAGGCCACTCCCATCCTTCAGAAAACTGATCAGAGAGAAGGAGAAGGACAGATGTAAATGGTATATAAACAGGCTTTTACATTGACCTTTTTACTTTTTTTGATGGCAAATGGGTTTTCTAACACAATGAGAGCATTTTTAGTGGTTTAGACATTGAAGG
Organism: Xenopus laevis; assembly: GCF_017654675.1. NCBI lineage: Eukaryota > Metazoa > Chordata > Amphibia > Anura > Pipidae > Xenopus > Xenopus laevis. The sequence goes on along the minus strand of NC_054381.1, from coordinate 1,425,266 downwards.
TGAACAACCCCTTTAATGGGAGAGGTCTCTATCCTATTTTGGAGTTTCTGTGGTCTGCACTGGAATTAGCCTAAAATTCCAACCATTTTGGGAGAAAATCTGAAAAATGCAGGCTTTTCGGGAAAACCCCACAAAAAATCATATATCATTTTAAAAAAGAGATAAATTCAGATTTTAGCAAATAACCCCCTGAATCTGTGTTTCTAGTGATGAACTGCAATCAGTCACGAAGTTAAGGAGTAAATCGCACACCCACACTTGGCCTCTCCATTAACCACAACAGGTTTAGGAGTATGGCATCTCCACCAGTCAATGAAGAGAAGTGACTCCAGCACACGTAGCTGCTCAAGGGATTTAACCCGTGTTTAATGTCAAGCCAACAAGTACAATGTTTTGGGGGTGTCACAACGTGATGAAGGGGTAATGCCCCGAAACATTGTACTTGTTGGCTTGACATTAAACACAGGTTAAATCCCTTGAGCAGCTACGTGTGCTGGAGTCACTTCTCTGTATCTACTGATACTGGCAAATTATAAAGGCATCACCCTCCTCTCAATCTGTGGTAGAACCAGAGCTTCAATAAAAGAAGTTTTTGTCCTTACTGGTATGTGCTGCTCCTCTCATTATTATATCTCTGTCCCTCCGAGGATTCTCCACTGCTTCAATATTATCTGATTATTTCCATTGATTCCACTGCTCACTGATGGGCTCAAGTCCTGATCCACTTCTGGGTCACTCCAGCATATTGTTAGTGCCACCCTGGGAGCGGCCGCTGAAGGAAATGTTGAGAACATGACTGTTAATTTTGGGTCAGAAGATCTATGTCTGCTCTGAAGGTCTCTGCTCTGCAAAGATAAGGCCATGTGCAAAATTCCTATGAGGATCATCATGTGCCTCCCTTGCTTGAGTCTGACAGTGCAGTTACTCTGGTGAGAAGTTCTTTTATAACCCCACCAAGTAATGAAGTGACAACATAATGGGACCAGTAGTCCCAACAAATATCTCTGTGAGGTACACAACATACATCTTTACCCTGTCCTCACCACCTCACACTTCTTTATGGTGGGCAGCCAAGTTAAAGGAGCAGAGTGGGTTGAGGAGGGGAATACGACACATCAGATCTCATGGTCCAAGTCTTCCATAGTTGTAGGCTTTGCTGTGTGGTCATTGTGCCACTATACATACAAAACTCTTCTATGGCTGTTTGGTATATGCAGTAGGTGGAGTAACCTTCTTGCCCCATGAAGCAATATCTCCCTCAATTCAGGGGCTTATGGATGATATGGATTTTCCCAACAGTAAATTTACACACATTAGCTGAACTTTTGCTAATCCATAGTAATGATTCCCTGGAGGCTCCGTCACTGTCCTCCACCCCATATTAACAGTGTATATATGAATTTGGGAATCAAGTACTGAAGGCAGAATAACTGCAATTACATTTTTATTGTGCGTCCACACGACATGTTTCGGGCACCAAGGCTCTTTTTCAAGTGTGTTAAAACAGAAACAGTGTATAACAAACATATTAATAGAACCACACTAACAACTCCATCCACCAGATGCCAAGTGAGGTCATGTTTGCAGCAAACTGGAAAATGAGGTTGAATGTTGATAAATGCAGGTTATGCACTTTGGCAAAAATAATATAAATGCAAGTTCTACACTAAATGGCGATGTGTTGGGAGTTTCCTTCAATGAGAAGGATCTTGGGGTCTTTGTAGATAACAAGTTGTCTAATTCTGGGCAGTGTCATTCTGTGGCTACTAAAGCAAATAAAGTTCTTGTATAAAAAAGGGCATTAACTCAAGGGATGAAAACATAATTGTGTCTCTTTATAGGTCCCTGGTGAGGCCTCATCTGGAGTATGGGGGCAGTTTTGGACTCCAGTCCTTAAGAGGGATATAAATGAGCTGGAGAGAGTGCAGAGACTAAGTGCAACTAAACTGGTTAGAGGGAGGGAAGAGTTAAATTATGAGGGGAGACTGACAAGGTTGGGGTTGTTTTCTCTGGGGGAAAAAAGGCGCTTGTGAGGGGACATGATTAGACTTTACAAGTACATTAGAGGACATTATAGACAAATAGCAGGGGACCTTTTTACCCATAAAGAGAATCACGTACCAGAGGCCTCCCCTTCAGACTAGAGGAAAAGAAGTTTCATTTAAAGGAACAGAGTAGGGGGTTCATCACAGTGAGGACAGTGAGGTTGGGGAATGCACTGCCGGGTGATGATTCAGTTAATGACTATAAGAGGGACTTGGATGATTTCTTGGACAGACATAATACAAAGGCTATTGTGATACTAAACTCTATAGTTAGTATAGATATGGGTATATATCATTTATGTGACAGTAGGGAGGGGTGTGTGTATGGGGCTGGGTTTTCATTTGGAGGGGTTGGACTTGATGGCTTTTTTCAACCCAATTTAACCATGTAACTATGTAACTTTAAAAATGGCTAATAAGAACTACTTAATCTTTGCATAAATAATCGACACTTCATTAAAGGGAATGTTCACCTTCCAATGCTTTTATCAGTTTGTTTCTGAGATAAATCACCAGAAATAAAGATTTTTTCCAATGACTTTCTATTTTCTATTAATGATGTTTTTTTAATATTGAAGTGTAAAGTTTCATATTTTTCCTTCTTATGTGTTTGTGAAGCAGCTGTGGGAAGGGGGTCAGCGACCCTGTAACTAATCCATGAGTTGGTTCATGTGTTTGTCCCTGCTGAGCAGAATCCCTGAGTGACATTAAAGGCAGCTGTTAGAATTGATACAATAGTTACACTTATATTTCCCATAGATCCTACTGAGAAATGGACCAACTAATGGGTCAGGCAATTGGAACAGAATCTGCCGCACTCACACTCACACTCACACTCACACTACAATTTATACTTCCCTTTTAACAAGGTACAAAAGCTTCAGAACATAAGGTGCCCCTTGTACATGAAACACCAAAAAAACGAACCCAGTGCATTCAAATACTGTTCCTTCTCTGTAAACAAAAGACAACTGAGAAACACACATCGTCTATTGGAGATCCAGACTGGTTTTCCACCCAGCACATGAGTAACAGATTATGTTAGTTACGTTTGTGGAATTGAGGAGTTTTTATGATTCACATTTATGTCCCTTCCCACAATCCAACTCCAAGTCATTATCTTCTCTCAGTCTGACAAATCTATTGGGAAAAGCTCAGGGCCAGTCACACTCTTCCTCTTACAGTCCCACTACCTGTATCCCAGCAGCCTCTCTGTCCAGCCCCACTACCTGTATCCCAGCAGCCTCTCTGTCCAGCCCCACTACCTGTATCCCAGCAGCCTCTCTGTCCAGCCCCACTACCTGTATCCCAGCAGCCTCTCTGTCCAGCCCCACTACCTGTATCCCAGCAGCCTCTCTGTCCAGCCCCACTACCTGTATCCCAGCAGCCTCTCTGCCCAGCCCCATTACCTGTATCCCAGCAGCCTCTCTGCCCAGCCCCATTACCTGTATCCCAGCAGCCTCTCTGTCCAGCCCCACTACCTGTATCCCAGCAGCCTCTCTGTCCAGCCCCACTACCTGTATCCCAGCAGCCTCTCTGCCCAGCCCCATTACCTGTATCCCAGCAGCCTCTCTGCCCAGCCCCATTACCTGTATCCCAGCAGCCTCTCTGTCCAGCCCCACTACCTGTATCCCAGCAGCCTCTCTGTCCAGCCCCACTACCTGTATCCCAGCAGCCTCTCTGTCCAGCCTCACTACCTGTATCCCAGCAGCCTCTCTGTCCAGCCCCACTACCTGTATCCCAGCAGCCTCTCTGTCCAGCCTCACTACCTGTATCCCAGCAGCCTCTCTGTCCAGCCCCACTACCTGTATCCCAGCAGCCTCTCTGTCCATGTCCTGCCAATCATCTGGCCCTTGGTTCTACCCTCCCAGCCAACAACATAACCCAGTTAATAAGTGCAGGGGAAGGAATGAGTAGGACGGGTACTTACATTGTAGTTGGTTCTGTCCCAGTTGCTGGTACTGACTTGGTTCTTATCTCAGCTGCTCAGACTGTTACTAATGGGAGTGACACTGAGCTGCTGAGACCTGGGACCCACCCAGTGAGCACAGAAGGGAGTAACTGATAGTGACGAGCAAAACAAACAGGCCCAGGAGAAGCTGAAAGTAACATCAGTTTTCTGTGACTCCAGATTAGTGGCCCAGTCACATCCATGTCACCCAAAAACTTGATCCAACTCTAAGGGGTTATTTTACTAAATTCGCCAGTGACGGCTTCTGAGCCAACGCAACACTTTGCCAGGCGTAAATTCGGTCAGACAACAATAATTTACTAGAATGTGAAGTTGCGTCCAGGGTGGTGAGCGCTGGCGAATTTTCTCTAGTGACTTCGGCAATAAAAGCGAAGACGCTCTAGCGTTCAATTCTCTCGTTCTTCTCTCAGGTTCATTTACATACGGCGGGAAATGATAGAGTTGAATGGACGTATATGTTGCAGCAAATACATTACACAAGTCCAGGGAACCTTAATAAAGTCAATAGAGTTGATTATTATTATTGTCCTACTCATGAGCCCACTGTATAGTTACTGCTCCAGAAAAACACACAGTTTTGCGGACTGTCACTCCGAAAAAAGGGAAAGACGCCAGCGTTTTATTGGGACTTAGAAAATGTTTCCACTAAAATTATATTGTAAGTAAGAGAAGAATGAGGAAGATGAAGAAGATCTACGCACTCCAATGCACTTCTCCTGGTCTGAGGTGGTGAAGGTAAGTCTGGCGAAAGAGGTGACGTTCATCTTAGTGAATTTGCGCAGTTACGTCCATTCGCCAGAGCGAAAATTCACCTGGTGTTAGAGTGCGAATGATTGCTAGCGTCTGTCTCTTTCACTAGTGAAGTTACGCCTGCGACTGTCAGTAAATCAGCGATGTGCTAAAAAAACGGTAATGCTGGCGAATTGTCTCCAGTGTTAGTCACTTCACCCTTTAGTAAATCTGCCCCATAGACTTATATTAGAGGTTTCACAGAGGAGAGCAGCTCTGTGACTTCTGTTCTGTCTTAGATTAACCCTCTCAGGGAACATAATTGTCCATTTTTGTGGGGAGAGTATTTCCTGTATTGCAGCCCGTGTCATGAATCTACTTCCTTTCTGGGAAACAGCTGCACTTCTGTCTTGCTTTATGGCTTTTATACAGATCAAGTGTGGAGGAGGGCTCACAAGCAGCTTCCACAAGGGTCCGACTAACCTGAGGGTCGGACAGGTAAAATGTGCAGTGAAAAGAGGCCAGAGGGTTCAACAAAGTCAGGAATAGCCGGGTCAAACAACAGAAGATCAAACACAACACTGGGTCTTTTTAGAAGTAACAAAACATACTGACGCACTCATGTGTAGTGATGGGCGAATTCCCGAATTTCGTGCAAAATTCACAAAATGGCGAAAAATTCACGAAACTGCGCCGGCATCTCGTTTTTGACGCCGGCGCCAGTTTTTTACGCCGGCGTCCATTTTTTCGGATATGGGTTTTTTTTGACGCCGGCGAATTTTTGCCACAAATTTTCGTGGGTGTTTCGCGAATTTATTCGCTGGCGGCGAATTACGCGAATAAATTCGCCCATCACTACTCACGTGTACCCGCCAATGCCTGTGACCAACTACTTGCCTGCAGGATCGTGTGGAACGGTGGGTCCCATCACCACAGAGGTGAGTGGACTTACACTTGCTTTATGGCAAAAGTTACTGAGATTAGAGTAAGAGATATCAGTGCAATAAACTTACTGGAATGTGGAGTAAAATGTTTATTTGTGCCTGTCATCTACACAACAATCGGAAATAGTGATGGGCGAATTTGCGGCGTTTCGCTTTGCCGAAAAATTTGCGAAATTCGCAAAACGGTGCTGGCGTCTCGTTTTTGACGCCGGCGCCTGTTTCTGACGCCAGCCCCCGTTTTTTTTATGCCGGCGCCCGTTTTTGACTGCAAATTTTCACGGGCGTTTTGCGAATTTATTCGCCAGCAGCGAATCGCGCAAATTCGCTGCAAATTTGCGCCTGGCGAATAAATTCGCCCATCACTAATCGGAAAGTCATTTTTGATCTTTTTGAATGTTAAGACTATTAACTCAATCAAGCGGTGTTATCTTGAAAAGATCTGTATGTAGATATTGGGGAATCCCTAATTCATTACAGTTGTGTTAAAGAATGACAGTTTAACCCCAAAGTGACATTCTTTTAACTCAAGTTTAACTTCAATAACATTTCTCACTCCAATTTCACTTTACTCCATTTAAAAGTTACTCCCATACTCTGTTTTGTGAATACAATGGCTTTGTACATTTTGGGGTTAAATTGTTGTTTCTGTACAGCACAATTTGGGAGTTCCTAATTTCTCTAGACAAATCTAGAATTAAATGAAAATGTGTTATTGTTTTCTAATTATTTTACTATGATTTTATTTGGATGACTTACTTTTGCTTCTGTTTTAATGCAATATCGCTTATATAGAACAGGTATGGGACCTGTTATCCAGAATGCCCGAGACCTGGGGTTTTCCGGATATTGTATCTTTCCATAATTTGGATATAATTTAGACATACCTTAATCATATAAACATGAAATAAAGCCAATAGGCTGGTTTTGCCTCCAATAAGGATTAATTATATCTTAGTTGGGATCAAGTACAAGCGACTGTTTTATTATTACACAGAAAAAGGAAATCAGTAAAAATGAGGATTATTTGGATGAACTGGAGTCTATGGAAGATGGGCATTCTGTAATTTGGAGCTTTCTGGATAATGGGTTTCCAGATAATGGATCCTATACCTGTATTCATGAACTAAATCAACCGCACACCTGTGATCCACTCTCACTGCATTGGTGGTGTTGGTCCTCCATTGATCGGGCAAAGTACTTTAGCAAAAGCAAAGAAGAATAAACGGATCTGCACACAAGATATTCTGCAGTTGGGGAAAGTGTTGATTCTGTTGGTGACATAATAAAAGGTTTATTCTCCTTTGCTGTCCCATACCTGTACAATGCTGGACTATCCCAATCCACTTGTTGTAGTGTCGGGTGCAAGCTGCTAGTCCCACTGCCAGAGACCCACGTGTAACCCAAAAGTACAACACTCTGAATGTGGTGAATGGGATTTATTGTGCCAGTAAACTAGACAAGGTTTCAGGTTAGTGTCCTTTATCCAGCCTGTGTACTTGTCTACTAAACCTCTCTAAAATACACATGTTAAGAGGGAGCGGTAGACAAGCCCCACCTCTCACAATAGGGCACAACTCCCACAATGCTCAGTGGTATTCAGTGAAATACAAAACAAAGTAAAGTCAAGTGCAATAAGTTCATCGCATATATCAGTGTCCATAATCTGATGAAGTGATCCATCCATTTCAGTTCCCACGTCTGTCTTATAAAATCCTTATTTAGTCCTTGGAAACAAAGAAATAAAAAAAATGTTTATCTCTTAATCTCAGGATTAAAACACATTAGCTCAATTTGATACATTTTGCTCACATATTGTTTGCTCATATCTTCAGTCTGAATGTAACATAATAACATAGGAACATAGTAATTTAGGTTGAAAAAAGACAAACATCAAGTTCAACCTTTTAACTCTATTTTAACTTTTAACTCTACCTGCCTAACTGTCAGTTGATCCAGAGGAAGGCGGAAAAAAACCCATTTGAAGTCTCTCCAATTTTCTCAGAGGGGGAAAATTCCTTCCTGACTCCAAAATGGACCAGTCCCTGGATCAACTTGTACTATGAGCTCTCTCCCATATCCCTGTATTCCCTCACTTGCTAAACACCATCCAACCCCTTCTTATACCTATCTAATGTATCAGCCTGTACCCCTGATTCACTTCCCAGCTCTCCCTGTAACACCCCTTTCCCTCCTCTAATCTCATTGGCTCCCTCCTGTCTGCTGGGAGGAGCTACTGGTGAATAAAGCATCCGACCCTTCCTTGTACCTATCTAATGTATCAGCCTGTACCCCTGATTCACTTCCCAGCTCTCCCTGTAACACCCCTTTCCCTCCTCTAATCTCATTGGCTCCCTCCTGTCTGCTGGGAGGAGCTACTGGTGAATAAAGCATCCGACCCTTCCTTATACCTATCTAATGTATCAGCCTATACCCCTGATTCACTTCCCAGCTCTCCCTGTAACACCCCTTTCACTCCTCTAATCTCATTGGCTCCCTCCTGTCTGCTGGGAGGAGCTACTGGTGAATAAAGCATCCGACCCTTCCTTGTACCTATCTAATGTATCAGCCTGTACCCCTGATTCACTTCCCAGCTCTTCCTGTAACACCCCTTTACCTCCTCTAATCTCATTGGCTCCCTCCTGTCTGCTGGGAGGAGTTACTGGTGAATAAAGCATCCGACCCTTCCTTGTACCTATCTAATGTATCAGCCTGTACCCCTGATTCACTTCCCAGCTCTCCCTGTAACACCCCTTTCCCTCCTCTAATCTCATTGGCTCCCTCCTGTCTGCTGGGAGGAGCTACTGGTGAATAAAGCATCCGACCCTTCCTTGTACCTATCTAATGTATCAGCCTGTACCCCTGATTCACTTCCCAGCTCTCCCTGTAACACCCCTTTCCCTCCTCTAATCTCATTGGCTCCCTCCTGTCTGCTGGGAGGAGCTACTGGTGAATAAAGCATCCAACCCTTCCTTGTACCTATATAATGTATCAGCCTGTACCACTGATTCACTTCCCAGCTCTCCCTGTAACACCCCTTTCCCTCCTCTAATCTCATTGGCTCCCTCCTGTCTGCTGGGAGGAGCTACTGGTGAATAAAGCATCCGACCCTTCCTTGTACCTATCTAATGTATCAGCCTGTACCCCTGATTCACTTCCCAGCTCTCCCTGTAACACCCCTTTCCCTCCTCTAATCTCATTGGCTCCCTCCTGTCTGCTGGGAGGAGCTACTGGTAAATAAAACATCCGACCCTTCCTTGTACCTATCTAATGTATCAGCCTGTACCCCTGATTCACTTCCCAGCTCTCCCTGTAGCACCCCTTTCCCTCCTCTAATCTCATTGGCTCCCTCCTGTCTGCTGGGAGGAGCTACTGGTGAATAAAGCATCCGACCCTTCCTTGTACCTATCTAATGTATCAGCCTGTACCACTGATTCACTTCCCACCTCTCCCTGTAACACCCCTTTCCCGCCTCTAATCTCACTGGCTCCCTCCTGTCTGCTGGGAGGAGCTACTGGTGAATAAAGCATCCGACCCTTCCTTATACCTATCTAATGTATCAGCCTGTACCTCTGATTCACTTCCCAGCTCTCCCTGTAACACCCCTTTCCCTCCTCTAATCTCATTGGCTCCCTCCTGTCTGCTGGGAGGAGCTACTGGTGAATAAAGCATCCGACCCTTCCTTGTACCTATCTAATGTATCAGCCTGTACCCCTGATTCACTTCCCAGCTCTCCCTGTAACACCCCTTTCCCTCCTCTAATCTCATTGGCTGCCTCCTGTCTGCTGGGAGGAGCTACTGGTGAATAAAGCATCCGACCCTTCCTTGTACCTATCTAATGTATCAGCCTGTACCACTGATTCACTTCCCAGCTCTCCCTGTAACACCCCTTTCCCTCCTCTAATCTCATTGGCTCCCTCCTGTCTGCTGGGAGGAGCTACTGGTGAATAAAGCATCCGACCCTTCCTTGTACCTATCTAATGTATCAGCTTGTACCATTGATGTACTACTTGCCACAGATTATCAGTTATCCCAAGAAGAGGAGCTGTCAAAGCAAAAGAGAATGTAAAGTTATTACGCAAAAAAACACAATTAACACAAAACAACTTTAGATTTATGTTGCTTTATCTGATCTTTTACCTTTTGTGTTGTTTCCCCCCTACACAAGCCAAACCACAAGCACTTTATTTAATAAACTAAATAAGATAAATTGCATCTGTAATATTTTTAATTGGAATCCTACACCCACTGTGGGGATGGATAAAAAAAAGGCCCTTTCATAATATTGTTGCAATTGGTACAACTTAGACAAGGGAAAATGCACATTTCTGTTTGTCCCAAAAACATTTGTCTCTTTTGTTGTAAGGGGCCAATATGAAGGAGTTCTTGTTTGGGTACATTAGCCACCTCCCGCCTTTGGGAATCTAGAACATGGGCAGGGTACCCCCTTTTTGCAAACCTTGATACATTTCACCCAATCTCTGTTCTTCTACTTGGAGATCTGTCACAATTTGTCTCACTCACATGTACTGTGTTTTGGGTAAGCCATGCCTTAATAAGGGTGGGTAGAAACTAGTGTAATATAACAGACTATTATAGTCTGTCTCTTATACAGATTGGTTATAACAAAGATGTACCCTCTTTCATTATAGTCACGTCTAACTCACTTCATCATATGTTAATAAAAACACAAGAGTGGCTACCACATCATTTAGAGCTGAGAGAAATAACATCATGTTTTTACTTGATCCATCTCAAAATAGTATGATATTGTCTATATTGTGTCTATATAGTCAAGTATGCTTTGTACACATAGAACTTGGATATACAAAAAATCACATCAAAGCAATCCATATAGATATTTGCTTATGTGGGAGCCACATTACTCCCCATCGCCGTCCCTTGTTTTTGTTGGAAAAAATGGTCTCCAAACATAAAATAATTCTAACCAAACTAAATAGTCCTATAAGGAACTGTTGAGCTCTGGAGAAAAAACATTGCTAGATTCAAGTGTATCATATACAGGCTTTAACCCTGCATCATGCATTATGGAAGTATACAGACTCTTTATGTCCACAATGGTCAGAATAGTGTTGTGTAGTACCTCACACTCATCTAAAATCTCCAGGATTGTGTGTAGTGTCCTTCAAAAAAGACTCTATTTGAGGAATAAAAGGCGGCAGCACTTTGTCTAAATAGACAGACAATGGGCTCAAGACCAAGTCATTACTCTGGGACACCCCTGAGGATGGTATATAGATCCTTGTGTAAAATACAGGGGTCACTAGATACTGTTGTTGAAGAAATTGTGATAGTTCCTCACCTATATACCATTTCATCACTAAGGGGCCCATTTATTAAGCTAAAGTGAAGGAATAGAATAAAAAAAACTTCGAATGTTTTTTTGGCTACTTCGACCATTGAATTGGCTACTTCGACTTTCGACTACGACTTTGAATCGAATGATTCGAACTAAAAATTATTCAAATATTCGACCATTCGATAATCGAAGTACTGTCTCTTTAAAAAAACGTTGACCCCCTAGTTCGCCACCTAAAACCTACCGAAGTCAATGTTAGCCTATGGGGAAGGTCCCCATAGGCTTTGCTATCTTTTTTTGATCTAAGAAATATTGTTCGATCGATGGATTAAAATCCTTTGAATCGAACAATTCGAAGGATTTTTCATTAGGTCGTACGAATTGCGGTAAATCCATTGACTTCAATATTCGAAGTCGAAGGATTTCAATTCGGCAGTCGAATATCGAGGGTTAATTAACCCTCAATATTCTACCAATAGTAAATTTGCCCCCACGTGTTTATCTTTGAAATAGAGTCTAAAACTTCAAAATAATTATGAGTGAGTATAAAATGAATGAAATCAAGTAGAAAATGACATTGATCAGGGGACATTTAATATTTAATTTTATATACAAATATTCATTCCTTTGGGGTTAGAAGCAGTTAGATTTTTCCTCTGTGAGGATCCTTATATGCCTCCTGATCAATGTCATTTTCTACTTGATTTTATCCCTTTTATTCTCACTCATAATTATTTAGAAGTTTTAGATATTATCTATTTATAAACATGTGGAACCGCTATGGGGACCAGGTTCACACCCAGTTACGCAAATGTATTTTTGGGTTACTGGGACCATCTATATATTTGGATTCCACATAGGTAGACAATGAACTTGGTCCTCTATAAAAGGTTCATCGAAAATATACTTATCATTTGCAAAGGTTCTAGACATTTTTGTCAATACCTGTATGGTAATTAAATTTACATCTGTTATAAATTTTAAAGAAAATATTTTTTTGGAAAGATGTGGGGATGTCCATTGAAACCCATATGAAGGATAGGTCATGTCAGACGAATTTGATTGCTTTTTATGATGAGGTAAGTAAGATACTGGACAGTGGGGGGGGCAGTAGATGTATTTGGATTTTGCCAAAGCGTTTGATACTGTGCCCCACAAACGACTGCTTTCTAAACTAAGGTCTGTTGGGCTTAATGAAGTCGTTTGCACATGGATAGGAAACTGGCTACAGGATCGGGTACAGAGGGGGGTTGTTAATACACTACTACCCACAAATAAGGTGGCAGTATACCCCGACATACACATTAACCTTGAAAGGAGGCATCAAGATGAAGCCCAAAGGTTTTTCATGAAGGTCTTACCAAGTACATTTATTTGATGTGTAGATAATAGTTATCATTCAATAAGTTTCCCAAAGCTGCAGATATCAGCCATTATGTGTGACATCAGCCTTGAAAAAGACTGCGAGACGATTGGGCAGAGTCCTCAGGCTGACCTACCTGTATCTATTAATAAGCACAAATACTATCAGGCACTTGGTAAGGACCAGGCTGGTGTCAAGCAGCTGATACTGATGTTGTCCAGTCATACAGGGCCCTATTGTTGTCTGCACTCATCACTGCTCTATTAAATGCACATTTCAATGAAAAACATGTGAAGGGATGAAGTGGAAGGTGGAACAATGCAGGGGTTACAGTTTGAATCTGAGGTGGAACAATATATGGGCTCACTGACATTGTTAAATGAACAGCCCCCAATCTTATCCCAAAATTATTCTGCAATAAGGCAAACAATATATGAAAGGGGTAGTTCACCTTTAAGGTAACTTTTAGTATGTTATAGAATGCCCGGTTCTAAGCAACTTTTCAGTCGGTCTTCATTATTTATTTTTTATAGGTTTATAATTATTTGCCTTTTAATTCTGACTCTTTGCAGCTTTCAAATGGGTGTCGCTGACCTCTTCTAAAGACCGAATGCTCTGCAAGGCTATGCATTTACCATTATTGCTCATTTTTAGTCAGGCCCTGTCCTATTTATATTCCAGTGTCTTATTCAGATTGATGCATGGTTGCTAGGGTAATTTCGCCCCTAGCAACCAAATTGCTTAAAATGCAAATTGGAGAACTGAAAAAAGAGTGAAATAACTCAAAAACCAGAAATAATAAAAAATTAAAACCGATTAAAAATTGTCTCAGAATATCAATCTCTACATCCTACTAACAGTTATATCAAAGGTGAACAACCCCTTTAAAACAGTGAAATTTACATGAAAATTACATACAAATTTCTTTTTTTTTACCAGAAATGTGAACATTCACTGCAAAAAAGTTTTTTATACCTTTATTTGCACATGAACAATGCTTCATAATATCTGAAAATGGAGGAACATGGGAAATATTTGCACCAATTCACTTACTAATATTATAGACATGTACAGAGTTATCTAGTGGGGCAGAAATGCAGAGACACAGGCAGGTTAAAGGGAACATCAACCCTAAAAATAGAGTTCTAAAGAATTAATATGCAATGTAGGCAAGGAATAAGTGTACTAGCAAAGGATAAATACATTTGTGAAGATTTTCATTTATCTAGGACATGATATACAGAATCTAATAGAATTCTGTTTCTCACCTTCCAAACACCTTTTCAGTTCAGTTGAGCGAGTGTGAGTGCAGCAGCTCACTCATCTAGGGGCAGGTTCCAATTGGCTGATCCATTAGTTGATCCATTTCTCAGTAGGATCTATGGGGAATATAAGTGTAACTATTGTATCAATTCTAACAACTGCCTTTAATGACACTCAGGGATTCTGCTCAGCAGGGACAAACACCTGGATCAACTCATGGATCAGTTACAGGGTCGCTGACCCCCCTCCCACAGCTGCTTCACAAACACATAAGAAGGGGAAACATGATGAAACTTTACATTTTAATATCAGAAAAACCGTCACAAATAGAAAGTCATTGGACAAATATATTTTCAAAGTGTTGGGCGGTGAACAAACCCTTTAAGTGTAAATCAACTGGACTTTCTGAGTTTCCTTGAAAACCTTTATCCTCACATGTTTTTTTTTTCAGTCCCTTCATGTTCAAATACATTTCCGCATGTGTGATGTCACTTCCTCCCATCATCCTTTCCTGAGTGAGGAATTACTCAGAGGTTGGGTTGCCACCTGGCTGGTATGTTACCGGCCTGTAAAAATGAAGCTTGATGCCAATGTTATTAATAGGGAAAAATGGCAAGAATATAGGAAGGCCAGGATTTTTCTCCAGAAAAGGTGTCAACCCTTAGGAAGGGAAATATTCCTTTTGGCCTCCAACATTTGTCCCTCCACCCCAAATAAAGCAGCTTTGTGGACTACAAGTCCCTGGTGAGTTCAGTGAGTATCTGGCAAAGATTGTCCTCAGTGGTTGTTACAGCTCCATACAGGCCCAGCAGGGACGTCTCACGGGATTCAGCCATTATCTCAGCAATTGGAGTCAGAATAGTCAAAAAGAATATAATTCTATAACCTGATGTCACACTGTATGTTCCATCAAGTCTCCACTCACTGGCAAGTCATTTATATTCAATCTGCAGCCAAGATTAATGCAGTCTAACAACTCCCTGCAAGCACCAAGATTAATGCAGTCTAACAACTCCCTGCAAGCACCAAGATTAATGCAGTCTAACAACTCCCTGCAAGCACCAAGATTAATGCAGTCTAACAACTCCCTGCAAGCACCAAGATTAATGCAGTCTAACAACTCCCTGCAAGCACAAGATTAATGCAGTCTAACAAATCCCTGCAAGCACCAAGATTAATGCAGTCTAACAACTCCCTGCAAGCACAAGATTAATGCAGTCTAACAAATCCCTGCAAGCACGGATCTTAATTCAATATAACAACTCCCTGGAAGCACACTGTTCCCTGTGAATGTTCAGGACTGTTTTATGCAACTGGATTGTGTTATTGTGCTGCTCAAGCTGCTATATACACTGCTCTCAGGGTCCTGCTATATTATAACACTGCTGCAGTTTGACCTTTTCTTAAAGAGACAGTAACCATTTTTAGCAAAAGTACAAAATGTCTCAGTAAGGCTCTGTACATTAATTTCCATCTGAATCTAAGCAAGTGCACCATACACCAGAGCTTACAGACACATAGGGAGAAAATCATTACAAAAAGACCAAGATCCTTTTGGTGGAAAGTATTAAAGATAAGGCAGAGCTCAGGATTATTCACTTGCAGGACACCAGGTCTCACAGATCCACATCATCACTGCTCACATCACAATCTTCTAAAACTTCTCATTCTAGGAGATCAACACTAACCTGTGACAAACTTATAGAAGCCCATGTGAATGTGGAAGCAGCTGCAAATTCCCTATGCTAAAATAGAGGTGAGCCTTAAAGCAGAGATGCTGAGGCTACATTAGAAATTCTTCAAATAGAAAAGGAAAGGGAATCAACTATTGCAAGGTTAAAGGTCCTTGAGCGAGGGCTGGGAGAAGTACATAATCAGGACTGACTTTCCCAAACAGACACTGAAGATCCTGTTGAATATACCAGTGAATGTTTACTAAACCGGGATGCAGCTGAAGACAACCAACCATCAAACAAATACTTCCGCCACTTCACTCTATCCTGGTTCAACTCACCTTTATATGCCAGAAGATTTATACAACCCCAGGGTTCCACAAGTTAATCAGGCATCAAAGAGTGACAGATCAGACCTGTGTGACTTCACCAGGTACATGATAAATTGTGAGCTTATAAACATTAGTCTCGCAAAGTTTCATGACTGTCCAGAGAATTATAGGCCCTGGAGATTTACCTTTAAAGCTGCAATTGCTAATCTCAATCTCACAGCCAAAGATAAACATGATTTACTTATCAAATGGCTAAGTCCAGAGTCTACATGTGGTGTTAAGAGACTAAGATATTACCCAGATGCAAGTCTTGCTGTCACTTGCTGGGAGATAGATATTAGTAAATAACTGGTAGCATGCTGGGGTCCTCTAGTGACAAAATGAGGAATAGCCTCAAAGATTCACAAAAATCCCAAAGACATGCTAATTATGATAGAAATAGTATTTATTAATCCATATTAAAAAGTATCAAAAAGTATCAAAAACAGATGGAAGAAGGACTACCTCACTCTTTTGCAAGGGCAGAAAGTGGCAAAGACTCATTCCTAATCTAGAGGTAGGAGACCTTGTCCTACTGAAAGACTAGCAAGCCCAAATGATAGATTGGACAATGGGACTTATCAAAAAGTGCCTTCTCAGTGATGATAGTTACATAGTTACATAGTTACATAGTTAAATTGGGTTGAAAAAAGACAAAGTCCATCAAGTTCAACCCCTCCAAATGAAAACCCAGCCCCATACACACACCCCTCCCTACTGTCACATAAATGATATATACCCATATCTATACTAACTATAGAGTTTAGTATCACAATAGCCTTTGTATTATGTCTGTCCAAGAAATCATCCAAGTCCCTCTTATAGTCATTAACTGAATCATCACCCGGCAGTGCATTCCCCAACCTCACTGTCCTCACTGTGATGAACCCCCTACTCTGTTCCTTTAAATGAAACTTCTTTTCCTCTAGTCTGAAGGGGAGGCCTCTGGTACGTGATTCTCTTTATGGGTAAAAAGGTCCCCTGCTATTTGTCTATAATGTCCTCTAATGTACTTGTAAAGTCTAATCATGTCCCCTCACAAGCGCCTTTTTTCCCCCAGAGAAAACAACCCCAACCTTGTCAGTCTCCCCTCATAATTTAACTCTTCCCTCCCTCTAACCAGTTTAGTTGCACTTAGTCTCTGCACTCTCTCCAGCTCATTTATATCCCTCTTAAGGACTGGAGTCCAAAACTGCCCCCATACTCCAGATGAGGCCTCACCAGGGACCTATAAAGAGACACAATTAGGTTTCATCCCTTGAGTTAATGCCCTTTTTTATACAAGAACTTTATTTGCTTTAGTAGCCACAGAATGACACTGCCCAGAATTAGACAACTTGTTATCTACAAAGACCCCAAGATCCTTCTCATTTAAGGAAACTCCCAACACATTGCCATTTAGTGTAGAACTTGCATTTATATTATTTTTGCCAAAGTGCATAACCTGCATTTATCAACATTGAACCTCATTTTCCAGTTTGCTGCCCAGTTTCCCAACTTAGACAAATCCACCCCTTATATTGGGAACTACTCTATCTATGCCTGTAACGCTCAAGAAAGACTAAGTCCTATTGTTATATGAGGAAGAGGCAGGGGCGTCGGTCAATGAGGGGAGCTGAGGCGCTCGCTTCAGGTGCAGCACCAGATGCATTTCCAGGGGCGGCAAAAAGTCACTCCTGTACTTTTAAGAGCAGAATTTATGGTTTTGAAACCGGAAATTTGGCTTTACTAGTGTGAGAGTGCACAATTACGCTCTCCGCACTAGTGTTCCTGCCTCAGATGCCTGATTACCAATGGGTATGTGGCGAGGGGAGGAGGCATTTTGAGGAGCTGCCTCAGGCGGCTTCTTCACCAGCCTCTTGGTCTAAATTTTGACTTTGACATCTCCTGCTATGTTTAATGGTCATCCTTCTTTCCCTTTATTTCTTTTCCTCCTTTGATGTTTCCTGGTGTCTTTGCTGAAGGTCTGGGGCATGTGCACCAGGGCCCACCGTGCATAGCGGTAAGCTCATTCAACACATTCAGAACACTGCATATACTGGTTACATATTCATATAGAAGGAAACCTTCATTAACTGGTTCCTCATTTGTGTAGACAGATAAAAAATATGAGTTCAGAATCTCTCGCTTTTTTATGTTCTCATCAACCAGCTGACCCCCCTCTGATATTAAGAGTCCCAACCCTTCCTGCTTCATTTTTTTTACTATTAACATATTTAAAAAATAATTTTGGATTCTTTTTACTGCTTGCTGCAATATCCTTTTCTATCACAATTTTAGCTTGCCTTATAGCTTCTTTGCATGATTTATTGGCCTCCTTGTACCTTATAAATGATTCGGCTGTACCAGATAACTTGAAAGCCTTAAAAGCAGGTCTTTTCTTACCCACCTCAACACCAACGCTTCTATTGAACCAAAAAGGTTTTGCTTTGCAACGACGTTCCTTGCTTACAAATGGAATATACTGACAAGTATATTTATGAAGCAGCATTTTAAAGACTTGCCATTTTTGTTCTGTGTTTAACCCTGTGAAAAGCATTTCCCACTTAATATGTTGCAGAGATGCCCTTATACTGTCAGTTTGCACGTCTGAAATGTAGTGTTTTAGTTGGTCCCTTATAGAATTGCTTCTGCAACAGAATCTCAAAGGAGACCATGTTATGATCACTATTCCCTAAATGCCCCTCACCCACACAAATGTTAGAGATGAGTTCAGTATCATTAGTTATTACAGGTACAAAAGAGAGTTATTCCTAGTAGGTAGGGATGTAGCGAACGGCGGAAAAAATGTTCGCGAACATATTCGCGAACTTGCGTCCAAAAATGCGAACGGTTCGCGAACGTCGCGAACCCCATAGACTTCAATGGGAAGGCGAATTTTAAAAGCTAGAAAAGACATTTCTGGCCAGAAAAATGATTTTAAAGTTGTTTAAAGGGTGCAACGACCTGGACAGTGGCATGCCAGAGGGGGATCAAGGGCAAAAATGTATCTGAAAAATCCATTGTTGACACAGCGCTGCGTTTTGTGCTGTAAAGGGCAGAAATCACACTACGTCACTCAGGTGATGTTTCTGGACACGGAATGTGAAAAAGCTCACACAGCTAGGTGGCACTTGGTTAAAGACTGGGCAAACAATGCCTGCAAGGGCAACGTATACAGTAGTGGATACGGAATATATTATTGCTGCTGTAAAAAAAATCACTCAGGTGATGTTTACGGACACGGAATTATTATTGTTATTTAGACAGAATGTGAAAAAGCTCACACAGCTAGGTGGCACTTGCATACCTCCCAACTGTCCCTCTTTTGACCACTCAACCCCCTGTCCCTCTTTTGTACTGGAAAGTCCCTCTTTTCTCTGCACTGAACAGCCAGAAAAAAAACAGTTTCTAACTAAATTGGCTTTTGGCAGAGAGCTCAGAACAGCTAACAGGTGCAAATAAGATACTTTGTAACAATTTTGACTCTGGTTGGTGCTGGTAGTCAGTGGCGGAACTACCGGGGGAGCAGGGGGTGCGAGCAGGCCAGGGCCCGCACCCCCTCAGGGCCCCCCGGCAGCGCCGCACGCCACTGAAATCAACCCGGCAGCGCGCCGTACGGAGGGGGGCGGGGCCCGGCTGCGCATCACGCACCAGGGCCCGCCCCCCTCTAGGAACGCTGCTGCTGGTAGTGGTGAACTACTAGGAGGAGCAGCACACCAGTCCCACTCCCCAACACAGCTAGACTAATAGCACTGGGCTCTTACAGTAGCAAAGTAAAAAAAACAAAAAAGAAAATAAAAGCAGTCCTTACAAGGACTATTGGGTTATTACAGCAGTCAGCAGATGAGAGATCAGCAGCAGTGCCCACAGCAGCTACATACAGAGCACTGCAGTAGAAGGTAGATTACTAGTCAGCAAAGCTAACTAACCTAAAATGTCCCTCAAATCCCTGCAGAGTTCTGTCTCTACAATACAGAGCAGTATCAAGTAGATCACTAGCCAGCAAAGTTACTATCAACTGTCCCTCAAATCACTAACAGCTCTCTCCCTACACTAGCTCTTCCAAGCACACACAGGCAGAATGAAAAAACGCTGCAGGGCTTCAGTTTTTATATGGAAGGGGAGTGGTCCAGGGGGTGTGGGGGTGGTCCAGGAGGGAGAGCTTCTTGATTGGCTGCCATGTATCTGCTGGTCTGGGGTGAGAGGTCAAAAATAAGCGCCAGCTAAGGCGAACCCAAATTGGCGAGAGTCGCACGACGTTCGCGAACATTCGGCGGACGCGAACAGTCGATGTTCGCGCGAATTAGTTCGTGGGCGAACAGTCCGCGACATCCCTACTAGTAGGTTCTTGAACGAGCTGGAATAAAAAGTTGTCATTCAGCATATTTACAAACCTACTAGCTTTTTCTGTCTTAGCAACCCCATTACCCCAGTCAATGTCTGGATAATTGAAGTCACCCATAGCAACAACTTGACCCAGCTGTGAAGCCGCTTGTATCTGTAAGAGAAGCTGGGCTTCATACTCGACACTTATTCGAGATGGTTTATAACTAGGGATGGGCGAATTTTTTCGCCTCGTTAAGCCGAAAAAATGACGCCCAAAGACTTGTATGGCAGCGTGCATCCAAAAAAAAAAAGACAACAAAAAAATTTCGTCCCAAGACAAAATAATTTCGACGCCCGTAGACCTTAATGCCCGTCTGTGACATTTCGCCGGTGGCGAATTTTTCGCAAAACGAAACGGGTCAAATTCGCCCATCCCTATTTATAACATACACAAATGTTAATTTTCTTTGTAACCTTTTGTCCAGTCAACCCAGAGTGATTCTTTACTTTAACTTCTATCACCAGATACTTAATTGAGTGGATATCTGGGGGGAATAGATATATTAACCCTAAACTTTTCTTTACTGAGTATTAACCTCATTCTCTCAATATGTTCGTCTCCAGATAAGCAAGCAAAAACATCCACTTAAAAAGTGGCGCAAAAGTGGTCAGGTTATCTATAAATTTAAATTACCCTTATTCAGCTTTCACTTCATGAGTACTTGGTGGTATCTGAAAATTAGAGTACAACATTTTAAATTTATCCACTTTGGATATGGGAAATTGTATACAGTAGAATGGATTTGGGATATCAGCTCTCTGACTCTGAGAAAGTGCAGAGTGTTCTGGCAAGAAATGCATCAGTCTGAGTGCACCCACTGCACAATAATTGTTCCACACTGTGTTGAAATAAAGCCGATTTTTGATAAACAAAGGTGTCCTCCTTTGGAGCCACAGACAGTGCTGATGAATGCGGAAGTATCTCTTTTTGTTGGGCTCTCAGCCTGTCCAAAATTCACCCAACTAAACATAGACTTATTTCACTATCTCTGGAGTTGTTCTAATGTATGAAAGCTTTGGCTAGAGTAGGGATATAGAGGGTTAATTTCCCTCTGTTACTTAAAATTTGTGAAACCACATCTTGGAAATCCACTGCCTGTGAGCTACAGGTTCAACTTAGAGTGATGGGAGTGGCAGGAGCCTTGTCCCTGTGCAGTGTGTCTGGCAGCTACAGAGGGTGTCACAAGTTATTGCTGCTGTGCAACTGAGTTGATATTTACAGAACCATGTGCTCACAGCCATTGCTGATTTTACTTCACTGAGGACAGAATGGAATAAGAATCTGGCTGCAAAATATAAGGGCAAAAAGATGGATGGTATGGTAACCCCAAGCCTGGGAGCTAGATCAGGAGGTTCTGAAGCTTCGAAATGCAAAACTGGATTTTTACATGCTTGCACTATAGAGAGTGCTGGGAGATATAGTTCAGCAGCAGAGGATAAAGCAAGTAGTGTGCTCGGCTAGGAGAGCTTGGAGCCTCTGAGGATGTCATTGCTGTAAATGCCTGTTGCAGCTCTGTGTGAGCCTACCCATCTCTGTGAATCCCCGGGTGAGTTTGCCTGAGAGAGGGTAGAAAAAGAAAGGATCCAGTGTTCTCCTGTTTGTGAACAGGGTTTGTAACTGTGCCTGCCACATGGGAGCAAATTACCTCTGTCCAGCCAGAGAGATTTTTGGCCAGGTAGCGCTACCTGGGGAAAGTAAATGTTCTTTTGGGAAAAGGGATTGAGACTCTTTATCCATCAGGAGTGGAGTGTGGGACATTGCCTGGCAGGGAGGTGTCAGGTTTGGACTGCAACAGGTTCCCAGGGTAGTGGATCATTGTTATTTGAATGCATATTTACTTCTGAATTTGCTCTTTATTATAAAGTTTATATTTGTTATACAGCACTATGTGTGTGTGTGTGTGAATGTTTTCCTAATGGAGCCACCCACAGGTGTATTACCAGATCCCATTAGGTGGAGGCACTGCCATAAGAGGTAATTCCCAGTACCCTTTCACATTGCTAAGGGGACTCAGTACCTGGTATATGGTAAGGATGTACAACATTGGCACCAGGGGGGGTAGCCAAGAGGGTGTTACACTAGCTTTGAAAAGTTTGTGAACTTCAAGTTGAAACTTCATGTCAAATTAAGCCCAAAATTTGCATTACTCCATTTGGACTCTCCAGAAATGAATTTGAAGGGACAATTTAATGCTACAAGTAATTCTATTTTCAGCCTAATTTGTTGTTTAAAGCTGCTACTATAAATTTATTTTTCCAAAATTGCCTGTCTGAAATAACGCCCTCATTTATAGATATCCAGTCTCTTCTAAATAACCTCTGTTGACAAGAAGCAATACGAATTAAATCAGCAGATCCCCTTCACAAATGAATATTTATAGAAACCTGGTTATTATTCTGGGATCAAACTGATTCTAGCTTTAAATCTCATATCCTTGACTTGCTTCAGATATAACAAACTGTAGTGGGTGAACATAAATGTTCATTCATTTTTGTTTTCTAATTTATTAGCATTCCTTACTGAATGATTGCATCATTCTTAATAATTAATGAGTGTGGTTAGGTTGTTTGAATAAGGACAAGTTTCTTTTATTTACTTTCAATCTAGTAAAATGTTAAAGAGGCTCACCAATTATTATAATTTTTTCATTTCTCTTCTATGTCTTGAGTCTCTACAAACTGTTTGGAGACGCCTCATTCTACAGCTTTGCACATTTGTTAAATTGCTTGTTTTGGTTTGGAAAATGCAATAAAAACACATTTAAACTGAAAAAAGTATTTGAAAATATGTGCCTCAGCTTGAAAAAGTCTTTATTGAACAATATTTAATGATAAAATAATATCTCTTTACAAAAAAAAATAAAGTTATCTAAAGAACCATAACACCTGTTTGGTTTTCTTTTTTTTTCAAATCTTTATTTATATAATTTTTTTAAGAAAGGATACAGAAAAAAAAGGGGAAGAAAATGGATAAAAGGGTATCTGAGCATAAGATTCTTATAGAACTGAAGATATCATCAAAATTACAATACAAGCTATTCCTCTGTTTACAATCATTCCATACCCCTTATCATTGTTCCTTAAGAATTTAGTGTTTTAATGAAATTCTCCCAAGGTGGCCATATTTTCCAATATTTTTCGCTTTCGTTATGTATTAACAATGTGACCTCCTCCTCCATCAGTCTTTTTTCCTCTGTTTTTATCAGCCACTCTCTAAATGTAGGTGGGTCTTCTGATTTCCATTGTTTAGGAATCAACGCCTTTGCGGATTGTAATAATTGCAGAGTAAGTGGGTCTGTTATTACTTTCTTTGTGTCGTTCTGTAAATTAAAAATTATATCACTAGGATTATCTATTTTAATCTTGTTCTTTGTTATATTTTCTATGGCTTCAGTTATATTATCCCAATATTGCTGTAACAGTGGGCATGTTAACCATATGTGTGTATGATTACCGTCTTCTCCCTGGCACCTCCAGCATCCCCCAGAATTATTCAGATATAACCTTGTAAGATTCATAGGGGTATAGTGCCATCTTTTGAGCATTTTGTAAGCAGCTTCCCTTGTTTTAGCTGCTTTTGAAGTTTTATAGACTGTTTTAATGACATTTTTCCATAAGTCCTCAGATATTTCCATTTTTAAATCTTTACCCCAATCTCTTCATTGTGAATCAAAACTAGGATGGTAGGTCTCGAGAAGTAACTTGTACATGTTGGATAGCGGTTTACTCCGTTCTTTCTGAGAAATAATTATTGATTCCCAAGGTGTTTCAATTCTCTCCCAATCTGTGTTAAGTCTAGAATGTATAAACCCTTGCAATTGGGTATAATCCCATCTATCTCTGTTTTAGTTCCCCATTTCTCCCATCTACTAAAAGCCCTGTACTCCATACTCGGTTGAAATTCCAAGTTTTGTATTAAGGTTTGTAATATATATGGGGGTCTTGTCAACCTATATTGTATCTTAATAGTATGCCAAATTTTTAAAGTAGTGCCTACTAAGGGGTGTTGTAGTAGTTCAATTGGTATTTTATCTATCTCCGTCCATAAATTATATTCAATTGGGTATCCTACTATGTCTTTCTCTAATTCACACACATCTTTTGATTTATTGCTATCACACCACACTATAGGGTAGGCTTTTTAACTAATGATTTTCACCCAGGCACCATTCCCAAATACCCTAAATACAGCATGAAGGGGCTCAGTGAATGTGACAGTGAAGGTGTGTAAGTCTCTGATTGGCTCACTCAGCTCATAAAAGGACAGACGTCCGGCCTCATAGTCCAATGAGATCCTGATTCTCCTGCAGGAAGGGACGTGGGGTAATTTTGTCCATTTACTGTCATGTAACATGTATCACATGTATCACACATGTTACACATCTCCTCCATGTCAGGGAACTGCCCAACCAACTCTTCCTTCTCTGTCTCCCCCTTGTACATTACATCAGGGATACTCAGCTTATCCTGCATCCTTGACTCTGTGTCCATCTTTTCTCTATCTAGAGTTAGTTCCCCACTGCGGATTCTCTCTCTTTCTAGTTTTAATCCCTCTGCTCCCTAATGATTCTAACCCAGCCCCACCCTACCCAGAATGCAGCATGGAGGGGCTCAGTGAATGTGGCAGTGAAGGTGTGTAAGTGTCTGATTGGCTCACTCAGTTCATAAAAGGACAGACGTCCGGCCTCATAGTCCAATGAGATCCTGATTCTCCTGCAGGAAGGGATGTGGGGTAACTTTGTCCATTTATTACCATGTGCCACTAAATAGATGTCAGTATTTATGTACAAACCCCAGGTCTTGTTATTGTAACCAATGTCTGACTCTCTCCCTTCCCTCTCTATACTGGGATAGGCCACCCCTACCCTCCAGTCCCCTGATTCACTGACCTCCACTTCCCAGTAATGTCGCCCTGAGGGGAAACTCCTGCTGCTTAAAGCCTCATGCCAATACTGAAATCTCTCTGGGGATTGTGGGTAATGTAGTTTTGTCAGTGAGTAGGAAGCAGATTTCCTGTCCCCTGATACAGATAAGTAATTATTAGCCGTGTTTATATCCAGTAACAGGTCTGTAGCCTCCTGCCCATAGATCAGTGTCCTTATACCCAGCACAATATGAGCCAATCCAGGGGCCATTATCCCATCTGTGCCCCCCTCATTATGTGCCCCCTCAGCCCCACACAGTGCAGCTCCATGTGATTCCTGTGCCAGTAAGGAACACAATGTATCACACATGTTACACATCTCCTCCATGTCCAGGATCTGCCCGACCAACTCTTCCCTCTCTTTGTCCCCCTTGTGGATTATATGAGACACAACATCCTCCTCCTGCATCCGGCTCTCTGGCTCCAATGCTCTGTTTCTCATCCATCTGTCTGTATCTCTTTCTAGTGTTAGTACTTTATCTCCTTTTTCTCTCTCTCTAATGATTCTCACCCAGGCACCTTCCCCAAATACCCAGAATGCAGCATGAAGGGGCTCAGTGAATGTGGCAGTGAAGGTGTGTAAGTGTCTGATTGGCTCACTCAGCTCATAAAAGGACAGACGTCCGGCCTCATAGTCCAACCAGATCCTGATTCTCCTGCAGGATGAGACGTGGGGTAACTCTCTCCATTTCCTGTCATGTCTCACTGAATATCTGTTATTATTATTCCATCTGTACAAACCCCAGGACTTGTTATTATTCCCAATCCAGGACTGAATCCCTCCCCTTTCTATACTGGGATAGGCCACCCCTACCCCCCAATACCCTGATTCACTGCCCTCCACTTCCCAAAAATGTCGCCCTGAGGGGAAACTCCTGCTGCTTAAAGTCTGCTCCCAATCCTGAAATCTCTCTGGGGATTGTGGGTAATGTAGTTCTGTTAGTGAGAATGAAGCAGATTTCCTGTCCCCTGATACAGATAAGTAATTATGAGCCGTGTTTATATCCAGTAACAGGTCTGTAGCCTCCTGCCCATAGATCAGTCTCCTTATACCCAGCACAATATGAGCCAATCCAGGGGCCATTATCCCATCTGTGCCCCCCTCATTATGTGCCCCCTCAGCCCCACACAGTGCAGCTCCATGTGATTCCTGTGCCAGTAAGGAACACAATGTATCACACATGTTACACATCTCCTCCATGTCCAGGATCTGCCCGACCAACTCTTCCCTCTCTGTCTCCCCCTTGTGGATTATATGAGACACAACATCCTCCTCCTGCATTCGGCTCTCTGGGTCCATCGCTTCCCCAATACTTTCTTTCTGGGGTCAGTTCTTTAGTTTCCTAAGAACATTTCTCTCTTCCTCCTCCTCAGGCTTATCATTCAGCACCACATTTACCTACAAGGGAAGTATTTAAAAAGACTTGGATCATGGGTTTGTCATGTTATTATACATGCTGTTAATAAAAGACTTCTACTGTACTAAGCAGCGCACTTACATGTAGCACCTATAATACTTATTTGCTATACTGTCCTCACATCAGTAAGGTTTATATGGACCATTATGGGGACTGTAGTAAAGGAAATATTTGTAAATATAAACTAGGAGCTGTGAACTGTGGAAAATGTGGTGTAAAAAAAGGATCCATACAAACATGTATATTTTGTTTCCTACTGCTTCAGACCTCAAATAAAGCAAATATATCAATAGGAAAGCTTCAGGAGGCAAATACATTCAGGCAAAGGGGCTACAATATTCAGTGGAATTTTATACAGTCCTCTCAGTACCTAGTTTGCTAAATATTTATTTATTATGTAGTTGTTCGTGACAAAAACACCGGTACCTCTCTAGTTATGCAAATCTCCTTTACAAAGGAATTGTGTGTGAAACATTGGGCTATTCTCCCACACATCTACTTATCTGCCTTATAAGCCTGAGTGCTGCTGTTTTTTTGGGACACTGTGTTTGGTTTGTACTAAATTATATGTTTTCATGACTTTTTATTATACATGACAAGGGAACTCCTCAATTCACTCTTCACTTTTAGCCTTTCCACTGAACCCCATTGTTACTTACCTTAATGAACCACCAGGAGCCAGAAATGGGATAAAATGCCCTCAGTATTTATTCACATTTTATCAAATAAATAGGAAATTGGCAACCTTAACCCAAGGGAATATTCTAAAGCCATTACTTAATCCTTTAATTGCTATTACGCTTGATTCTATAACATTTATAGTATGTGTCTATTGAAGCGCTCTAATTAGCTTTTTAGGGCATTAATTATTCCACATTTAGACGCTCACCAAATGGAGGAAATAGTTCAGCTGCTTTAGCCGCAAACCTGCCTCTGGTTTAATTACACCTTCAGCTTTAAAATAGGGTCACTCACCGCTCTCCAATGGTGGTTCTGCTGCAGCGCCCCGAAACCACAGCAGTCGTTCAACCAGTATTGCAATTTTGAGCGTGTACTTCATAAACCTCTTGGCATCCTTTACAAAAGCAAACAGAACTTACATCACTAGTGACATAGCTGTAGTTTCCCACATTAACTATTAACTCTCCATAACTTTCCGTGAAATACAAGCTCTATTCTACATTCTGCATTACCCCTTTAGTACATGGTTGCAGATATGGCCAGTTCTCTCTGCATTGGTGGATTTAGTCGCCTCTGCAGAGAGTTAGCAGCATTGACAGCCCCCTGGGCAATGAGGTTGGGGGCTGTCATGTCAGTTCTGCAACAGGATTGTCACAGGATGACTTAAAATCACAAGACACAGCATGTGCTGCACTTAACCAGTTTCCTCCTGCTTGTTCTTGCTTCCTCATTCATTAGCTACACCCACACACTTCCTGCTTGCTAAGACTCTGCATACTCACTGCTCCAGGACTCCTCCAGCCAACAGATCATCCCTCTGCTCCAGGAACAGTAAGTGGCCTTCATTTACACACTACATACACACTTACATACACTTACATACATTTATACACTTACTCATTTTAGTAAAGATAGTTTTTTTATTTTGCACACTTATATACTCAAATATGCACTTATATACACTTATATACACTTGCATACACACTTACACACACAGTTTTGGAAGTGTAAACATATGTATACACAAAAAATCCACAAAGAGAGTTTTTTAAATTTTTTACTTTTTCATTTTACCAATTAGTTTATTTTTTACCCCTAAAAACTGTTTATTTTGGCAGCATGACTATTGGGTAATCTATTTAGGCCACTAATTATGCTGTTGGGTCAGTTATTTTGTTATTTTATTGATTTACACAATTTTTGTGGTTTTATTGCAATTTTATCCCTGCATTATTGTTCCTTATGTATCTTTAGTATAGTTTTGCTTTTTGGTACTTTGGTATAGAAAGATATATGCTACTTAGTTTGACCTGTCAGAATATGTACTTTCCAAAATATGGTATTCTGGGGTCTTGTTACAGTTTGGTGGTCTTACGGCACATAAAGCACAGTCAGGGCTCTGTTTTCAGCAGTTGAGTTGGCCAGTGTGAAAATTCATATGTATGTTTTTTTCATTTGGGGTCCATACATACCACATAATTTGGTAATTACATGTATATTGGGCATCAAACTATTCAGTAGACGTCTGATGTCCATATTTAGGGTGATTTTTCTTTGTACGTAAAACATTGTATGAGATAAATGCAGCAAACTACAATATTTTTAGGTGATTTTCAGAATATTGTAAAAACCTCTATGTTTAGAAAAGCTTTGCAGTTTGGTAGTTTGGTGTAGAAAGACGTCTTTATTGTAGCTTTGCAGTATGGTAGTTTGGAGTAGAAAGGCATAATTACCCATTTTTGATTTGTCAGAATGTGTATTTTCAAAAAATATATGGTTTTGGGGGAGTCTTTGTACTGTTAGAGGATCTTGTTTACAGAAGGTCAATCGGCAGCGGAGAAAATTCATTTGCACTATATTTATTTGGGATCCCCACATGCCAGCTGCTTTGATATATCTATGCACACTGGGCATCAAACTGTCCAGTAGACCATTGTCATCAATATTTGGGGTGTTTTACAATTGTATGTAAGAAATTTGGTGAGATAAATGCGGCCAATTGCAATATTTTTAGCTGATTTTCAGAAATGTCATAAAAAACGCTGTCTTTAGCATAGCTTTGCAGTATGGTAGTTTGCAGTAGAAAGGCATAATTCCCTATTTCCGATTCGTCATATTGTGTATTTTACAATAATATATGGTTTTGAGGGGGTCTTTTTTGCTGTTAGGAGGGTGGTACATAATGGGCAGTCTGGGGGTTTTGTTCACAGAAGGTGAATTGGCAGCGAGAAAATTCATACGCACTATTTTCATTTGGAGTCTGCAGAAGGCAGCTGCTTTGGTATATCTATGCATATTGGGCATCAAACTATTCAGTAGAACCTTGGTGTCAATATTTAGGGTATTTAACAATTGTATGCAAGAAATTGGGTGAGATAAATGTGGCCAATTGCAATATTTTTAGGTGATTTTCAAAAATGTTGCCAAATTTAGGAAAGGTTTGTGGCTTGGTGCTTTAGAGTAGAAAGACATGCAGAACCAATTTTGATTCTGGGGTGAACATACTTTTTCTGTTTCAATATGTTTATTGACAGAAATAAAAAAGAAAATTGCGTAACAGACAGTGTGAAAGAATCTACATCACCTCTGTGTAAGTACAATCAAATACCGGGAGCATAATACAACGAGACGATGGTGTAAATAAAAAACAAAAAGATTATCATAAGTCAAATGTCTGTCTATCAGTGTTTGTTGAAACAGAGCAAACCTGCATTACATATATCTATGAACTTGGCACAGAGAAATCAAAGACAGTCGTTAACAAAAAGAAGTAAGAAAAGTAAAAAAAAGGAAAGGAAAATAAAAGGTTAGACCAATAGGTAATCACACATATCAAACAGTCAGGTGTATCAAATGTGGGTTACAGCATATATATGGGGAGTACGAGCAGAATCAAATATCAGCATAGCAGTTCCAAGCAATTGCCATATAAAGGAGCCATGTCAATTACGGTCAGAGTATGGTATAAAATACTATGGTGGGTCCCATGCTAAAAGGGTTGTCTGCCAAGATCTTATAAGGAAAGGGTAGAGACCGGTAGGGTTCCGTGGAATCTGTAATCTATCCAAGGTTGCCAGACATCAACAAAGGCCTGATATTTATCTAGGTGGATACTGGTTAACTTTTCATTAATGAGAATCCAATCCAATTTCACTTTGACAATATTGTACTGTAGGGACGAAGATTTCCACGCCTTAGCAATAACCTGTCTGGCGGCCAAGAAAATATGATTAAGTAAGCGAACCTGTTTCCTGGGGACATCAAGGGGGACAGCTCCCAATAAGGCAACGTACGGGTCTCGTTTTAAGCTAAGATGTAACACAGAAAAATAAGGGTATAAATCCGTATCCAGAATCTCACAGTGAACATACTTTTTCTACCTTTCTACTTTCTACTTTTCTACCCCCAAATCTATGTAAATGTGTTGATTTTGCAGTACCTGAAATGACAGACCATATGGGGGTCTTCATTTTGGGGACCCTATATGCCATGTGCTTAGGTAAACCTATACATATTGGGCATAAAACTATTCAGCGAACCTCAGGCTTTCATATTTGGGGTGATTTATCTTGATACCTAATAGTATGTGGGAAAACAATGCTGCAGGGTGAAAGTTTTAAGGTGATTTTTGAAAATGTCACCAAAATTGCCAAATCGCCAAATTTAGGAAAGGTTTGTGGCTTGGTGCTTTGGGCTAGAAAGACATGCATACCCAATTTGGATTCGGGGGAATGTGTACTTTCTGAAAATATATGGTTTTCGGAGGACAAAGGTAGAAAAAAGTAAGTTCACCCCAGAAAACCATATTTTTGGAAAGTACACATATGCCCGGATCCAAATTGGGTATGCATGTCTTTCTACCCCAAAGCACCAAGCTGCAAACATTTCCTAAATTTGGCGATAAAGGCAGAGGTTTTTACATTTCTGAAAATCGCCCAAAAATATTGCAATTGGCCACATTTATCTCACCCAATTTCTCATATAAAATTGGAAAACACCCTAAATATTGATGCCAAGGGTCTACTGAACAGTTTGATGCCCAATATCCATAGATGTACCAAAGCAAATGACATGTGCGAACCCCAAATGAAACCAGTGCATATTAATTTTCTCGGCTGCCGATTCGCTTTCTGTGAACAAAGGCCTCTGGCAGTTTGTATGTGCCACAAGACCGCCTACCTGCACAAAGACCCCCCAAAACCATATATTTTTGTAAAGTACACATTCTGACAAATCAAAAATAGGTAATCATGTATTTTTACTCCAAACGACCATACTGCAAAGCTACTCTAAATGCAGTGGTTTTTATGACATTTCTGAAAATCGTCTAAAAATATTGCAATTAGCCACATTTATCTCAACAGCACAAAGACCCCCCCCATACACACTCTGGTGAATCCAACAAAGATAAAGACGTCTTTCTACACCAAACTACCAAACTGCAAAGCTTTTCTAAACGTAAAGGTTTTTACAACCATTCTGAAAATTGCCAAAACAATGTTGTAGTTTGTCCTTGGCAGACCAAAGTCTTTGTGTTGTGTTCTCTTGCCAAACTGCTCCCCATCCTGTGGAACTGGATGGATATCGGTATGTGTAAATATACATCTTTTAAATCTATCGATAGCATCCAATCTCCCGGTATAACTTCTGGAATTATGGTATATAATGACTCCATCTTGAATTTCTTTATTATAAGATGTTGATTTAGACGTCTTAGGTCTAACACTGGCATGTAGTCCCATCTTCTTTTTCAACATGAATATCGGTGAGTAAAACCCTGTCATTCTCTGTGCATCTGGCACCTCTGTCACTGCACCCTGCGCCTTTAATTGTTGTATATAATCTTGTAGAATCTTCTTCCTTTCCCTGTTGTGTGGAATCTGTGATATAACGAAATGGTTCTTTTTTGGCATCTCTACAAATTCGAAATAGTATCCTCTTCTTTCACCCAGACATCCGAAATTGACCTTGCCCAGACCTCTGAATATTCCTCTAATCTTCTGAGTATTTAAGACCTTTAAGGTCTAAGCTGCCTCCATCTCAGAAATATCTTGTGGATCCCCTTGCCGAAGGATTTCTGCCTCTGAATGACCTTGCGGTTGTACCTTGTCCTCTTCTCCAATCCTGCGCCTGTGGGTATTCTCTGCCTGGTCTGTATGTTCTTTGTTCACGAAAGGATCTCCTGTCCCGAAAGTATTGTCTTTGTCTATCTGTTATTGATTCCGTCAAAATTTTTGTCTATGATCTTGGGGCAAGAAGACACTTTTCCCCCCTGTTACCTTCTTTATTAATTCCTCCAGCTCTGCTCCAAAAAGCATATCACCCTCAAATGGCATATTACACAAATTTATTTTTGATGCCTTGTCTGCACTCCATGATCTGAGCCATAACGCCCTCCGTGTTGAGACTGATAAGGCTAAAGCTCTAGATGATATCTTCACTAAATCAATAGATGCATCCGCCATAAAATCCGCTGCCATCTTTAGTTCTGTCAATGACTTAATAATACTCTCTCGATCTATCCCATGCTTTAGTGACCTTTCCACATTGTGTATCCATGACTGCATAGCATGTGATACTGAAGTTAAGGCTATGGCTGGTCTACATGCAGCTGCCGTAGCTAAATAATTCTTCTTTAGAATCGTTTCCATCTTTTTATCCATTGGATTGGCGAAAGATGATATATCATCTACTGGTAACACCGTTCTCTTTGACAATCTTGTCACAGCTGCGTCCACTTTCGGTGGTCTTTCCCAAATTCTTTCCTGATCTGCCACAAATGGGTACAATCTCTGCATTTTAGTCTGCACCATGAATCTAGCATCGACTTTTCCCCATTCCTTTACAATTATATCTTTAATGGTCTCATGCAGAGGAAAAGTGGCTCTTTCTCTCTTGAGCATCTTAAATGGATTACTTACAGAGGGTTGACTTTCCTGTGTTTCTGGCAATTTTAGTTCTTATCTCACTGCATTTATTAATGGTTCCACAAAATTAAAATCAAACATTTCATATTGCTCAGAAAATTCCTCTTCTTTATCTTCTGATAATTCACCCACTGATAATTCTCTTTTAGGTGATTCTTCTCTGGAAACTTTTTCCGTTTGTGTAATTCTCTTTCTTGTTTGCTTTGAAGTACTTGGTACTGCTTCTTCTTTTATTCCCTGTGCTACCGCCTCCTTAATCCAAGACATGATGTCTACTGAATCTGCCGATGATTCTGCTGTAAGATACTGCCCACCTCCTATCCTCTCTGCACATAACCTCTGGGCTATGAGAATGTCGAGACTCCATCCAACACTTAGTCTGTAAGAGAGAAGTAACCATAAGCATACATCTTGTAAAACTTACTCAGGTTTTCTTTGAAGCATGCCTACCAATTGCGCCAACTGCAATGCTTCTCTAGACAAGCTGCTGTCCGTGTAGGCCAACGCTGCCGCTGTCTCTGACTTGTGCGTGTACCTAATGCTTGTCCCCGCTTATGGCGTCACTCCTGTGCGGCCGATTGTGGAAGTAGTGGTTTGTTGTGCTTCGTGTCCAACAACTCTTTTCCCCTGCATGTCAGCCACCAGGTCTGACAACTCGCAGTCTCTTTACTGCTTACCGAACCATCAGGCAAAGGTATTCTCGCAGTATTTTACTCTCTTTTAGCTGCGCTCTTAATGAAAGGCCACCAGGCGTTCCCTTGATATTTAAAGAGACACAACCAATAGGAATTAATGGTTGGTGGGCAGTAAGAAAAAAAATGCTCGTCCAGTCATGCGAGACAGAGAAAAAAGACAAGGAGCAAGGGGGAGGGGAACAGTTAATATAGCCCAAGGGGAGTTTTTTCGATTGCTGTGTGACGTGCTCTGTCCAGTCAGATGTGGGGGCGGGAATTACCCTCTTGTAAAGTGATGCCATATTAACCAGGGAAAACAAAAACAAAGTGTGTAAAAAAATGTGCACTTACCATTTTTGGAGCAGGAGGATCGCTGCAATCCCTGGAGGGCCCTGGACATCCATCAAGCAGAGTTTTTGTGCAGCAGGAGGTGAGTGGACAGCTGTGCAGGGAGGAGGAGGTAAGGGAAGTAGCAGAAGCATCATGTATGGCACATCTGCTACTTTGAAGTCGGACCTGTGACAATTGCATCACAGATCAGATGTGAGTGACAGCCAACCAGCCTCGTTGCCCAGGGGGCTATCATCCCTCCTGACAGTGTATGTGCTTGGCAGTCTAAGCCCTGAACTAAGCCATATGTGCTTGGTGGTTGAAGGGTTAACATACTTACAAAAACTTTTTGGGGTTAGTCTTAGCCTCTGCCATCTTTGCCTTTTGGATTGCTGATTTAAAACATTTATTACAGTGTTTATATTCATTAAATGCAGCTTCTGTCCCAACAGATTTGTAGTTATTAAATGCATTTCTCTTCTTTCCCATTAACATCTTTACTTCTGTATTAAGCCACACAGGATGATTCTTAGAGCTTCTACGTTTAGTCCTTAAGGGAATAAATTGAGAAAAGTAATGATTTAATATCATTTTAAAGGACAACCATTTCTGTTCTGTGTTTTTAGCTTAAAACCTAATGCCCCAATCAATGCTCTGTAGGGCAGCCCTCAAGGCACTAAAATTAGCTTTTCCAAAATTCATGGTTTTTGTTGCCCCAGTATATATTTGTTTTTTGCACCAGACATTAAATGATATAACATTATGGTCACTATTACCCAGGGGTTCAATGACTTGTACATTTGCTATAAGTTCTGGCTCATTAGAGATCACTAGATCCACAATAGCATTTTTTCTGGTTGGCTCCTCAACAACCTGTGCCATAAAATTGTCATGCAACATAATATAGAAAAGCTATGACTATCTTGTAAATGATATCCTTATAAACAGTGGGTAGTGATGTCATCAGATATAAATGATGATTTCATTTTTGTCACATGACTCACTAAAACTTGTGTATTATAATAAATAAAGTAGCCCTTATTGTAAAATATGAGGATATTAGAAGTAACCTCAGAGTTCCATAACCTGTATTAACCTGTATGGTCGTGGAACTACTCAGTGACTTATAATATCCTTATATTTTACAATAGGGGGTACTTTATTCACTATATAAACTTGTTCCCATTAACTGATCTGGCAGTACTGTTGCTCCAGGCAATATCTGGGTAATTAAAATCCCCCATTATAATTACTTTCCCCCAACTCACAGCCTTTTCTTTTTGCATCAGGAGCTTAGCCTCCTCCTTGCCACTTACATTAGGGGGTCTATAGTGACCCCTACAATTAATTTGCTGGACTCATTACAATCAGTGAAGAGCTGCCCCCTCATTTTCTAACATAACCTCCTCCTTTATATTAGATTTAAATCCTGCCTAAGAAACAGACATTCCCCTCCTCCTTTTCTATTGCCTCTGTCCCTGGGAAACAAAGTATAGCCACTGATATTAACTGCCCAGCCATGTGACTTATTCAACCATGTTTTGGCCAATCACATCATATTTTCCTTCCAACACCAGCAGCTCCAGCTCTCCCATTTTACCAGTCAGACTTCTTGTATTTGTAAACATACATTTAATACTGGTACCATATTGAACATATGATATGTGGTCCTCCCTGTCCTTAACTGTACCCCCAACCAAAGCTCCGCCCCCATTTTCCCTTCCTTGCCCACTACCTCATCTAACCTGTCTTCCACAGAATCCTTTAATGAACCCCCAAATGCTTAGTTGATCTTCTCCAACCCTCTAGCCAAAGTTCCTGTAGTGGATTGAAAAATCAGCCCAGTTCTCTAAAAACTCAAAAACCTTCTCCCTACACCAATCTCTTTGCACTTAATAACAATGGAGTGCAGGTCAGCCTACCCATCCATGCTAGGGCCCTCACCTGCCCCTGTCCAACTTCAAAGGTAAGGTCAACAACCACTTACTATACTTCTTCCGTAGCTGCCCATCTGCTCTGTAAAGATCCCCCTCCAACCGTACATGCCTGGCTCAGATGGTAAGGTCAACCAACCACTTATCATGCTAGTTCCATAGCTGCCCATCAATGCTGTGGAGACCCAGCTCAGAGATCCCAGTATTGAGGTTAAGGCCAACCAGCCTGCTCTGAAAGCCCTCCATGTTTTGGTGACCCTCTCCAACAGCCCTTCCTCACTGTGGGGACCCGCTCTGATAGCACTTACTCACTGTGGAGACCCGCACCAATAGTCCTTCCATGCTGTGGAGACCCACTCCAACAGCCAAGCTCCAAGGGCAAGGCCTACCAGACACTCTACTAAGCTGCTTCTGTAGCAGCCCTTCCACAATGTGGAGACCCACTCTGGCAGCCCACTCTGAGGCCAACTGGCAACTATACTATGCTGCTTCTGTAGCACTCTATCCACTCAGTAAAGACCCACTCTAGCTGTACCTGCCAGGCTCAGGAGTAAGGTCATCCAACCACTTTATCATGTTATTTTTTAGCAGCCCATCCTCTGTAGAGACTTCCCTCCAGCTGCACAAGCCTATCTCATAAGGGCCCAACTCAGAGGGAAGGGTCAACCAACCACTTTTGCTTAAGCTTTGATGTTATGGTCACTGTAGTGACAACTAGCCACAGAAATAAATAACTGATAACCTTGTCATGACTGGGATTGGGACAATTAGTTTCTTGTTGCTTGTACCCTTACTCCTCGATCACCCCCCAGGTGACCATCAAATCACCTTAAATATATAAATATACTCTACTCCCAGCTCACAAAGGGAAGCTACAATAAGAAGGCCCACATGACATAATATTTGGGGCTGTTAATTCTATAAAATTGCAAAGATATGGTAACATTGCACCTACCCCAACTGATATGTAAGCTGAGTGGCATGAAACTGGAAGCAACATTGTGCTAAGTGTATGATATTTTGCATTAACTGAGTATTTTATACAAACTTAAAGCATGAAGTAAAATTACCCTTTTTCCCCAGAGAGAATGCTTGCCAATAATCAAACACAATTTGCCTATTGGGGTACCTGACATGCTGGCCACCCAAACGTTAGGAGGTCAGATGGGCAAGTGTAACCAGGCAGGCAATTGCCACCACTCCTGCAGGACCCCTGCCCATGAAGAGCCTGTCTCTCTACCAGTGCTCTACTCAGCCCTATCAACCCTGTCTATAGTGGTGCACTCGCGATACAAGCAACTGCCTGGGTGCCGTTTATAGCATAGTGTAATAATCCAAAAAATAAAACCGCACTCCAAGGTCTTGAATTAGTGAAAATAGTGGAAAATTTATTTCAACGTTTCGGCACACTGACTCGGGTCGGCACACATACACTCGGGTCATCTTCAGGAAGTATATATATATATATATATATATATATATATATATATATACATATACATTATATATAATTTTAAGCAACAATGCTTCAATTAAGATATTCCACCGGTTGTTGAATGGGAACACTTCGCAAGAATCACAAAGGGTACACCAATGGAGGGGTAACTTAACACTGGATGAGAAAGAAGCAATTAAAAGCCTAAAAGAAAACAAAGAGATAATAATTAAGGCCGCCGATAAGGGTGGGGCACTAGTAATAATGGATTACTCGTATTACAGGCTAGAAATATTGTCCCAACTATCAGAGGTTAATAATTATGGGAAACTTACCTATGATCCAACCAACAAGTTTAAAGGGGAACTCACTGCCCTAGTCAAAATAGGGGAGGAACAGGGCTGGCTTACCAAAGAACTGGCAAGTTATCTTATACCCAAATACCCCATAGTACCAGTGATGTATACCCTACCAAAGATTCACAAAAACCCAGAAAGGCCGCCAGGGAGACCGATAATATCATCCATTGGCTCCCTAAATGAAAAAATTTCACAGTATTTGGATATGTTACTGCAACCCTGCATAACAGCCACCAGTAGCTACCTAAAGGACACAACTGATTTTCTCAAAGTAGTAGGAAGTATTGGGATGCCAACGGATGATTTAATACTAGCCACTATGGACGTTCAAAGTTTATATACCTGTATACCACACGAGGCAGGACTGCAGGCCATAGAGAAATTGCTAATACACAATCCCACATATGTTGGCCCCCCAATAGAATATGTCAAACAATTGTTACAGTTTGTACTAACTAACAACTACTTCAAATTTGAAACACAATTTTATCTTCAGCGGACGGGCACTGCCATGGGAGCAAAAGTGGCACCTGTCTATGCCAATGCCTTGATGCATAATTATGAAAACGAACACATTTATGGGCATAAACTTTTTCAACGATTTGGCAGTTTTTATAGACGCTACATAGACGACCTGTTCTTCATATGGACAGGGACAGCAGAAGCATTAGAAGAATATGTAGCTGGCCTAAATTCATTAAACTCCCCAGTACGCTTAACGCTGAACTATAACTCACAACGTATCAACTTTTTGGATGTAGAGGTCTACAAACAGGACAGGTCCCTGCAGACACGCATCTATACAAAAATTACAGATAGAAATACGATACTACACTACAAAAGTAACCACCCTAGACATTTACTCGAATCCCTTCCTAAATCACAGATGTTAAGGGTCATGAGAATAGACAGTGACCGCACACAGTGTAAAGATGACCTAGTACAAATGGGAAACAGGTTTCTGGAAAGGGGATACCCACCTACACTAATCAACGACACCATGAATTCGGTGTTAACCTTGTCAAGGGAACAGTTACTTCAAGGTGCCATAAATATCACATAGGAAACAACTAAAGAAAAAAATGATATTTATTATGTGAGCAAATTTAATCCTTACAGCAAAGCCACAAAGGAAGCTGTACTCAAACACTGGGAGATGGTGGCCAAAGATGAAACACTAGCCCCAAAGGTACCAAAGAAACCAAAGTTTAGTTACTCAAGGAATACTAACTTAAAGGAACATCTAAGCCCCGCGGATCCAGTAACTAAATATATACCACCCAAGGCCCAACACTTTCTATCTGTCCGTCCAGGAGTACATAAATGCACAGGTTGCGTGGTGTGCAATACCCTAATACTGGGGAAGGAGTTTAGGCACCCCAGAACAGGGAAAAAATATGAGATTAAGCAGAGACTCACATGCACGTCGACCATGGTAATCTACATAATCAAGTGCCCATGCAGCTTAATCTATTGTGGTAAGACCATAAGGCAGTTGAAAGAAAGAATCAATATGCATAGGGCCAGTATAAGGGCGGCACTAGATATAGAAAGGCGTGTTGATGCTAACAAATAAGACATAGCACAGCAACCTGTGGCTAAACACTGGAAGGAGGCAAAACATGATCCAGCTACATTCAAGTGCATGCCAATCGATCAAATATTAAAACCACCAAGAGGTGGTAATATTGACAATTTATTACTAAAACGAGAAGCTTTTTGGATTCACGAACTCGATTGTGTCATGCCCAAAGGACTTAATGGGCAACTATCTTTGAATTGTTTCCTTGAGTAAATAACCACCTTTGATAAATGCTACTGATGAAGTTGTATTGACTAATATTGACAATGCCTTTTTACCTTATAGGAAAAGCGACACAAAATGTTCTCCCCAATGTCTGTAAGTAATTTGTTTTCCATTTTTTATTTACTATTTGTTACCAATTTTTTGTCAATTTTTTTGTCAGTTGATTGCAACATTGTTTCACAGAGAAAACAAAGTAATCTGTGTGTAATGGTTATGACAACTAAGCACAGGAGCACAACACTGCCATCTAATGGCGAAATAACAAAAGGACACATCACACTGTAAAAAGCAAAGACTTTATTTTTGGAAACCAGGTGCTTGTATATGGACTGATGACGTCATCAAGGCGCCAAATTTCACATGTGGGGGAGGGTATATAAACACTTCTAATGTATAGCACTGCATCCTTGATAAAGGTCCCCAAGTGGGACCGAAACGTTGAACACAATGCTGTGTTGAATACAATCACGTTTGATTGATCTACAAATGAGTGTGCTGACCCTTTATCACATACATTACAACTTTTGATCGTGCAACTCAGCAAAACAGGAGAAAAGAGTGCGGACACCCATGAGACTGGTATATATATATATATATATATATATATATATATATATATATATATATATATATACACACATACAATATACATACTGCTTATTTGCACACCCTTAAATATAGTTAACTACATCTGATCCAAGCTACAATAAGTGGGTTTGTTTTATACTTATTATCCTCTCCCAGTCTGCTGCAGTCAAAGGGTCCTTCTCAACAGAGTAATGGCACCGCCAAAGCCATCAAATTTCACAAGTCCAGATAAATTTCACTCTGGAGAACCACAAAAAGTTCAGTGTTGTTTTATTATTTTTTATTGAAATTTATCTGGACTTGTTTTATACTTACCCATCAGTATCTGGAAGCCTACTAGACATGCAAACAGAGGATTTTACTATATGCAGTAGCTGAGCATCCTCTAAACATGAGCTTAAATCAGTAACTCAATAAAGTCCAGTAAAATAGAGGTCAGAATCTGATGACAGGCTGCGGAATCAAGTAACTATATCTATAGAAATACCATGTAATGTGCAGACTAATGAAAGGAAAGCCTGAGAAAGGTACTGTATTCAGGCTTTGCCCGATTCCCAACTAAGTCCCACCACCATCTCTGTATACTATAACTACAGCTCTCTGTATACTCTAATTAGTTGCAGTAGCAGCAGATCAGTGTTACAGCCTGGATTCCTTTATAATACAGAGGGTGTCTTTTGGGCCCAGACTGACTTCCATGCTGCCTGAGTGACTACAGTGAGATTAACTGCCATAAAATAGCAAGGACAGGGTGGACTAACACTGCCAAAACCAGCAGTATAATGAGGAGTTAATGTGTATATACTGTGGCTAATAGCATTATATAATAGAGAGAGCCCTGCTACATGTTCCTTGGTAAACTCACAGGAGGAACTGCACTGTAATCCCTCCCCCTCCCTCTCTCTATACAGTATATATATATATATATATATATATATATATATATATATATATATGCCTAAACACATTGGAACTATTTCTGTCTAATGCTCTGCTGCCCGGGGCAGAGGGGAAGATGTCACTGGGCAGGAGAGAGGGACAAGGAGGTTTGTGGTGGTTGGGTAAATGATAATGTGAGCAGAACACAACAGCGAAAGGATGGCTCTTAAAATAGAAACCCTGGGTTATTGTAATATTTACAGGGTTAAGACACACTGTATTTGCAGCATTAGCAAATGCAAAGTTGTTCATTTGAAAAAGGCTTGGGAAGTTACTGAATGATTCTTCGTGTTTGTTTTCATTACTTATGAGTATCTGCATTCTTTACAGGCTTGTTAACTTTTTTATATATTTATTTTATTGAAAATTAGGGATGCACCGAATCCACTAATTTGGATTCGGCCGAACCCCCAAATCCTTTGTGAAAGATTCGGCCGAATGCCGAACCGAATCCGAGCCCTAATTTGCATATGCAAATTAGGGGTGGGAAGGGGAAACATTTTTACTTCCTTGTTTTGTGACAAAAAGTCATGTGATTTCCCTCCCCACCCCTAATTTGCATATGTAAATTAGGATTCAGATTCGGTTCGGCTAGGCAGAAGGATCCTGGATTCGGTTGAAAATAGAAATGTGATATATTGAAAAAATCATATATTGTTTGTAAATACACAAGAACCATGGCAAAAACGTAAAAAGAACAATAATGGTGCATGCAACCTTAGTCATAGTTTCATTATTGATAGGATCATTTTAAAGAGCTCTATGCACTGCACATCCAATGGAAGTGTAACGTACTTACAAAGTAAAAGTATTTCTAGCCAGGTTATGACTATCTTCCAGTTCTACTCGCAGTCCCCAGATCTTTTCAAAATGTTTTGTGGGCAACCCCTTCTTATTTAATTAAGTTTATACATTGGGATGACTTCCCAAATAAGGTCTTCCCATATCTCAAGATGTCAGTCCCCAGCTGGATGTTAGTTCATGGCAATGGATTTTTTGGTATGAGATTTGGGAGCCTATCCTGGGGGAATATCCTCTAGATAAGCAAAACCATAATTAAGTCTAGAATGAGGTATTTCTGTCTTATTTTGTATTAACGTTATGTTGGACCAGAACCACTACTTGTAATGGATTGTAGGGACTCGTAGGATTAATCCCCTCCGGTCGGAGCCACATGTGCAGAAACCCTGTTTGGGACTAACTACAGGGTTTCCTAAGGGACAGAGCGCCTGGTGTTGGTGCAGCATGGCCGATCCCAAAAGAAGTCACTAGGTGTCGCTGCTACACCCTACAAAAGGAGATTGCCATGTGCTCCCAGCCATTACTGCTGGAGGATTTCTACTGATTGTACTTCACTAAGGAGATAGTGATTTCAGCTGCTACTATGTACAGGCAGGAGGCCTCTGAGGCTGGGTTAGGTGACCCCATGCCTGGGAGCAAGACCAGGAGGGTAGGGAGCTCCGGATTTCCAAACTGAGCTGTGTGTGCTTGCGCTATAGGCAGTGCTGGGAGCTCTTAGTTCAGCAATGGATTTATCAAAGCTGCATTTGTTGGATAAAGATTCTCATCACTGTGGATGCCTGTTTCCACTCTGTGTGAGCCTGCCAGCTCTGTGTGTGAGCCCTTGGGTGAGTCTGCCTAGGGAGTAGAGGAAAGGATACAGTGGGGGTTCTATGGAGTCATTTGTTACACAAAATAAAGTGTCTGTGTAGAATGTTTCGTAATGGGGCCATCCACAGGTGGATTCCCAGATCCCATTAGGTGGAGGCACTGCCAAGAGAAGAATTCCCAGTACCTTTCCCCTTGCAAAGGGAACTCAGGGCCTGAGTTGCTAAGCAGAGTACAACCTTGGCACCAGGAGGGTGGCCAAGAGGGTGTTACAGGATCATCAATGCTCTGTATTCTTGACTGCAGGAGAATTTGCCAGAAGGGTTGTTTCACATTCACACTGAGATTACCCATAGTGAGAAAAAATTACACTGAGCAAGTCAACCGACAACGACAGCTTTTGCAAATTCTAATTCATGGCATTAGATGCAGCATTTTAACTTAAGTAAAGGAATGCACAATAGTTGTGCAC
Source organism: Xenopus laevis (assembly GCF_017654675.1). Lineage (NCBI taxonomy): Eukaryota > Metazoa > Chordata > Amphibia > Anura > Pipidae > Xenopus > Xenopus laevis. Next base: position 1,382,125 of record NC_054381.1, on the reverse strand, counting down.
TTTTTCATTTCTATAGAAATGTGTCCCAACTCTGTAATGTACAAAAATTTATTGGAAAACTCCAGACACTTAATTGATTCGATATCCTTATTATTTTACTTTATTTTATTAAGATTATTCAGTTTTATGAATTTGGCTATTCTTGGGCTACTTTTAAAATGACTTTTGGCTAGTCTTTTTGATAGCCTTTGGCTGGTTTTGAAATGAAAACCAGAATAATGTGGCTGCTGCTCATTTGGATCCCTTGTCATGCAGCCCCTGCACTTATAGCTCCAAGGCTTTCCTTTCTTGTAATTTAATGCTTTATTGGATCACTTACATGTATGTACATACCTTCAGTGTCTGTATTAATGAAGTGCTATACAGAGTAACTTTCTGTAGTTTGGCATATTCTCTGCCTCTATTTGGCTAAGTAGAACAAAAATAATGAAGACGCGATGCCAATGCGGGTGGTGTACTTAAAGTACCTCCACGGCTTTAGTTTGCGGAATATAACAAAACGTTTCAGGAGCCCCGCGCTCCCTTCCTCAGTGGATAAGGGTATTTATCCACTGAGGAAGGGAGCACATTACTTTGGTTTTCATTATTTTTGTTCTATTATTGAATGTATCCTGTTGAGTCACGTGGAGACACGCAGAGCCTGCAGCACACAAGTTATACAAGTATTGTGAGTGTATTGGCACTATTTATTTACTTCTACTGTATTTGGCTAAGAGCCTTGACTATTGCACTATTTGTTATATCAGTTTAAAAGGATTGCCCTCCATTTATTGATGTTCAAAGAGATTCTATAACCCAGGTGTATAAAACCCCCCGGGCTCAAGGTATAATGTCAGCAACCTCAAATGTTTACCCAGAATGATGAACCTGAGTGTACAGAAAACCCCTGGGGCCTTTAACTAATGGATCTGCCAGTACAATAAACTCACAGTGACCCTTGGGTGGCCTGAGTGCATTGCCCCAAACCCAAAGCTGGAGGTGAAGTACAAAATCAACGAGCCCTCCTTCTGCCACTAAGTAGATAAATACCAACTTTATTTCAGCAGTTAAAAGTCCTTATGTGTTTTGCATCATAGGACACATAAAAATAGGCACAAATTAAAAGAACATTCACGTGAGTATAAAAGCATCAGAAACTGCTAGTGACGTCAGATTTGCAATCACATACAACAATTAATATTAACCCCTAAGGTTCTTCTAGCTTGATAAAAGGGGTATATTTATCAAAGAGAGAGGTTAAAGATCACACGGTCAGGGCCGCCATCAGGGGGGGACAGGGGAGACAAGCGCTGCATTTTTTGAAGATCCGGGCCCCCCTTACGAGCGCCCGAGCCGTACGTCCTCCCTCTGCGTTGCCGAATGTGGAAGTGCCGAAAAACCGAAGCCGATGCGCCAAAAAGACCCGAAGTCGCGGAAAAAGCCGAAGTCCCGAAGCGCTGAAAAGACCCGAAGTCACGAAGCGCCGAAAAGACCCGAAGTCACGAAAACAGCCGAAGTCCTGAAGCGGCGCAAAGACCCGAAGTCACGAAAGGAGGCGAAGTTGAAGTCCTGAAGCCATGAGTTCAATTCTACTGAACACCAGTTTGTGTGTTTTTTTTTTAATCCCCTGGCCACCAATGTATTATTTTAATATTCTATAGGCCCCTGCCACCAATCTTTTTGTAAAACATTTTTTTTTGGGGCCCCAATTTTTTTTTAACTTGTAAGGGGGCCCCTGTCATTTTTTTTTTTTGTTTTCAAAAAACTTTTTTTAAAAAAAACTTTTGGGGCCCCAATTTGTTTTTAACTTATAAGGGGGCCCCTGCCACAAATGGTTTTTTTTTTCATTTTTTTTTTACATTTTTTTTGTTGGGGCCCCAAGTTTTTTTAATTTATAAGGAGGCCCCTACCACCAATGTTTTTTTTTAAAAACATTTTTTTTTTCCTTTTTTTTTGGGGGGCCCCAATTTTTTATAAGGGGGCCCTGACCATCAATAGCTTTTTATAACTTGTGTGGGGGGGGTTACTTTTTTAGCACTGATGTCTGTGTCGTCTTTTACTGATGTGTCTGATGTGGAGTGGGCGGCATATGGGGTGGAGCTTGGTCATCAGTGTGGGGGCCCCAAAAATTTTGTTGTACGGGGCCCCGTGATTTCTAATTTCGGCCCTGCACACAGTCCTCTATAGAGTGAAATTCCACCACTCTCCATTCATTTCTATGGGGTTTTTAAAACAGTATTTATCAATGGGTGAAAGTGAAAGTTCATCCTTTGATAAATACTCCTTTAAAAATCCCATAGAAATGAATGGAGAGTGGTGGAATTTCACTCTAGAGGACTGTGTGATCTCTAACTTCACTTTTTGATAAATATACCCCAAAGCAGTTACTGCATTATTAAAGCCATTCAACCTTCATGAAGTAAAAACTGATCTCATTTCTACTATTCAAACTGAATAAATTAATTTATGTATAAAATTAGCAAATCATACTATAGAATTACATGTCCTATGATACAAAACACATCAGGACTTTTTAACTGCTGAAATAAAGTTAGTTTATATCTACTTGGGGGCAGAAGGAGGGCTCGTGGATTTTGCTTGCCTTTGTACCTCACCACCGGCTAATACTTTTATTTTGCAATATTGCTTTAAGAATAAAGCCCTGATGTTGCTGAACTACAGCTCCCAGCATGCCTCAAACTTCATACTATATTATATTATTCTGGGATTTGTAGTCCAGCAACAACTGAGCAAACTTTGGTTCTTTCATTATATGACACTGGAATGAGACATGGGGATAAAGGACAGACTTGTTCAGTGAAACTGGGCTTAATGTTTCCAACTCCAGTTGCAGAACAAACAACATGGAGCCAGAGTTACTCACATCAGCTGAGATTCTCATTGGAGGATTCGTTTGTATTTTAAATCAGTCGCTGGCTGTGGAGATTTGGGAAAAGTTTTATTGTACAATATTGCTTTAAGGATTCAACCCTAATGTTGCTGGACTACAGCTCCCAGAATGCCTCAACCTTTATTATATAAAGTAAAAATCAATGATTTGGTATTTGCAACCTCTCCCCTTATAAAATGCTAATGGAATTTTTGGGGCCCCAATTTTTTTTAACTTGTAAGGGGGCCCCTGCCACTTTTTTTTTTTTCAAAAAACTTATATTTAAAAAAAATTTTTGGGGCCCCAATTTGTTTTTAACTTATAAGGGGGCCCCCTGCCACCAGTTTCTTTTTTACATTTTTTTTTGTTGGGGCCCCCAGTTTTTTTTAACTTATAAGGCGGCCCCTGCCACCAATGTTTTTTTTTAAAAAACATTTTTTGTTTTACTTTTTTTTGGGGGGGGCCCAATTTTTTATAAGGGGGCCCTGACCATCAATAGCTTTTTATATATAAAGTTTTATTGTACAATATTGCTTTAAGGATTCAACCCTAATGTTGCTGGACTACAGCTCCCAGAATGCCTCAACCTTTATTATATAAAGTAAAGTTTGGTTGAGCAGGTTTGATCCTGCAAAAATCAATGATTTGGTATTTGGAACTTCTCCCCTTATAAAATGCTAATGGAATGGGGGAGGGTAAAGCCAATGCCTCGGTCTGGAGACTGATCCCAAGACATGCGACTATACAGGGAGGTGCCAACCAAGAAAAAACACTTGCCCAGAGGTAAATAGTTAGGGACCACATCATGGGGTTTATCTTCACATGAAATAGTGGCTAATCAATCTTATGATCTTGTAATTAAAAAACCCTGTTTTGTAAAATACATGCATTTCATAGATACTAAATTACTAGTGAAAAGGGGGAACAGGCAATGTGCGTTGATAATTTTTTTTCTTTTTTGTATGATTATAACTATCTTGGACAGATCAGTTGCACCCCCTTTGTATTTTTAATTGGCATTGAAGTGCTCCCACAATCCCCTTTTTGCTTATTTTTGAATTCCTGGCTTGAAGGCAAATTTTGGTTGTATAAAAACCAGATGTACAGCCAAACAGGGCCTTCTATACACTGACCGTCTACACATGGGCTGCCATAATCACAGTCAATCACAGTCAATCACAGTCAATCACAGTCAATCACAGTCAATCACAGTCAATCACAGTCAATCACAGTCAATCACAGCTCTTTAGTTGCATCACCCAGGAAAATGTTCATACAAGTTTTGCTCCCCAACTCTTTTTATATCACAATGAGGCTCATGGGTAAAAAACAAAAAGGACCCCTGGGCTAGGGAGAGTCATGGGGTGCAACATTCAGGAAAGACGTATCAACTGTCTGGTGTTAAAGGGGCAATAAACACCTTCATGAGCAATATAACGAGAACTTATACTAAGAATACAGTAGTTTGTCTTTTATAAAAGATGCCCCCTCTCTGCTCACCCAACTTATTATTTATATTTTCTCTATCCCCATCAAGCTCAGAGCTAGGTCCTTAAACTGCCTCCCATGGACCCTTTAGCCCAGTTAATTTCCTATTTGTGACCATATGTAGGAAAGAGGATGCCCTCTTCTATTGAATGGGAAAAATAAAACACAGTCTCCATACTAACAAGAGGGCTGGTGAACTGGATGTTGGGATCCATTACTGGATTGTCACCCAGGTATCAGGAAACTAAGGAAAACAATACAAATGTTGTACTAGGTGGAACATCACAGCAGCCCAAGAATAGTCCAGTCCCACAACATCCACAGAATATATGGAGGAGCCATCAGGGCAGTGTTAGGAACTATATAATATCACCTGATGAGCAGAAGGGTCTGTATTGGCTGATACAATTCCTGGACTGACAATCTGTGTGTTCTGGTAAAAGGCAAAGGGGCTGCTGTAAGATCACATACACATTCACTAATTACTGGGCTGGTGGGGGCTGTTTGTCTCTCTATACCAGGGTCTATTTTGATACTACTGGATAACCAGCAAAAAGAGGTGAAATCCTCTGAATAGAAGCAAGACTAGGTAATGGCAGCAGGATTAGCAGAGGCAGAAGAGAAACCTCAGTTGCCTCATAAGATCTTTCAGATTGTTAAAAAAATCTGTAACAAATACCCCCTTTCCATACTCAGCCCTCCATATGATTAATATGCACTTACCCTACAAGCTGTTAAAATCCAGTAGAGCAAAGCAGAGCAGCACTGGTGATACTAAAAGAAGGAATAAGAAACATATTCAAACAGCAACTATGTCTCCAATACTGGTGGAACTGGTTGGGCAGAGAGAGTGGGAGCAGAATCTGTACTTGGGAAAGATGCCAAACCTCAAACGCCTGGGAAAGAGATAATGATGGGTGAGGTGACTTATAATGACTTATAATGTGCCTGAGCAGGTCTGTACTGCCAATCTGGGTGTATTTACAAAAGGCAGAGGGGTGGTTAAAAGATGACATAGACACTCACTATTTATGAATAAAAATGTTCCTGTATGCTAATAGATAAAGAACAATTGTATCAATACTTACAGTGATCTTCCTTTCCTAGACAAACTCCATGTCAGTACTCATTGGATAGTCCCTTCCATTACTCTCATTAGAAGGACCCTCCCCAAACCTTTAAAAGGTCAACTACACCCACCTGCTGGCGTCTTTGTAACAAGCTTCTAAAAAGTACCAGAAAAGTAGTGGGACATTGAATTTCATGTAATAATGCTTTGAATCCTGTAATGAAGCAGCAAGAAAACATTTATACCTGAGAATTAATAGAGTCTCTGATCTTCAGGTACAAGTAACTAAGAATTACTCATAAATTCCAAAGGGGAGCGGACCCACACATGGACAGAAGAGTGGCCCGAGCTTCCAGGGAAGTACAACGGTATTAATAGACAGGATTAATATGGTCTTAATGATGAGCTCTTCTTACAGGTGCTTTAAAGAATGGATCCTTCATTAAATGAACATTTTCATGGGAAGAGATGGCGTTAATCAACACAGATGGAAGAAACAATTCTCACAGAGGTAAGTAAACATGGACCATTGGAAACTTGGGTACATATTCAGTCCCAGATTTAGGAGCCAGTCAATGATATAAGACCCCACTTTGGTAGATAATCGAGCAGTCAATATAAATAATGCAGGATTTAGCCAAGCCTGGTAACACAGGCAATCAAGGGTTAACAGCAAGTCTTATGGCTCTTACACATGAGCGTTCTGACCTGCGCAGGAATAGACGCAAGTCATTATTTCAAATGGGGCTGTACTCACTCAGGCGCGTGTAGGCGCCGAACGCAGGTTCAGACGCAACATGCTGCATTTTTCCTGCGTTCGGCACAGGGAGAATAAGCCATTACAGCTGACAAGGGTTAATGGCACCATCTTGACTAAGCTGATAAGGGCTTGCAAACAGTTAATAACAGTCTTATAAAAGGAAATTATAAGCAATGTCCATTCAGCTTGGAAGGGTCAAACCAGTGCTAGGAACCTCCTTTGAAACAATGTTTAAGTCCAGGCAGAAAATAATAAAGGTTTCAGTAACTTTTAAACAGGACCCATCACCAAAAAAAAATAATTCAAAATCCTATTTTTATCACATTACAAAAAAAAGTTAATAAGGGGTTGTTTTACTGCTGGTAGCAAATAGCACTTTTTCCCCTATTTCCCTCCTTCTTCTAATTAAGGGGCAGGAGTTAATCAGGTAAATTCTGATCAGGCTTTGTGGGCTCTGGTTGAAACCTTATCCTTGGGAATTCAAAGCGAGTGTGGGAGCTGCTAAGCGAGTGCTGCATGTGAATTAAGTGTTAAGCAGCGTTAAAAACGAAAAGGCATTTGTGAGGAATTACATTTGGGAGACTGTAAGTACCAGTGTAAATATGAGTGGGTTTGCTGGTATCACTCAGTGTGCGTCACATGTATGTGGTGTTGGAGCAGCAGTTCCAGGCAGTATTTACATGTGAGAGATGTCACTGGGTTTTCATCTTGGAATCTGAGCTGCAGACTCTAAGGGGGGAACTTGCAGCACTGAGAGCATCGGCAAACAAGGGGGAGGAAAGGAGGTCACAGAGCAACCACTGGCAGGGGCTAGTGGAGTGGGGGGAGGAGAAGGGGCAGTGGAGGCTAATGAGGGAGGAAGGTTTGTGACAGTCAAGAGGGGAAGTAGGGGACAGAAGAGTAGGGGGGCTGGTCCACAGTTTGTCCAAAACAGCAAATTCACCGTTTTGGCTAAGGAGACAGCGGGAGCGTAGGGAGATTAATGTGTGGCTGAAAAATTGGTCTACGGCGGAGGGTTTTGGGTTTTTGAAGAACTGGGCTGATTTCTCAGTCGGCTGCAGGCTCTTTGCTAGGGATGGGGGCACCTCAATGATGATGGGGCAGCTGTTTTGGGAGAGAAGATGGCTAGAGGGTTGGAGGAGATTTTAAACTAGGTGTGGGGGGGGAAGGGTTCAGTAAAAGATTCAGTGGAAGACAGGTTAGATGAGATAGTGGGCAAAGAAAGGGAAAATGGGGGAGGAGATTTGGCTGGGGATACTGTTAAGGATAGGGAGGAGCACATGTCATATGTTCAATATGGGACCAGTATTAAATGTATGTTTGTAAATACAAGTCTGACTGGTAAAATGGGAGAACTGGAGCTGCTGGTGCTGGAAGGAAAATAGGATGTGATTGGCTGAAACATGGCTGAATGAGTCACATGACTGGGCAGTAAATATCAGTGGCTATACTTTGTTTCCCAGGGACAGAGGCAATAGAAAAGGAGGAGGGGTATGTTAGGCAGGATTTAAATCTAATATAAAGGAGGAGGTTATGTTAGAAAATGAGGGGGCAGAAGTCTTATGGGTGGAGTTCTTCACCAATTGTAATGAGTCCAGCAAATTAATTGTAGGAGTCGCTATAGACCCCTAATGTAAGTGACGAGGAGGAGGCGAAGCTCCTGATGCGAATAGAAAAGGCTGCTAGTTTGGGTAATGTAATGATAATAGGGGATTTTAATTAGCCAGATATTGACTGGAGCAACAGTACTGCCAGATCAGTTAATGGGAACAAGTTTATAAACTGTTACATGACAATTTTATGGCACAAGTTGTTGAGGAGCCAACCAGAAAAAATGCTATTGTGGATCTAGTGATCTCTAATGAGCCAGAACTTATAGCAAATGTGCAAGTCATTGAACCCCTGGGTAATAGTGACCATAATGTTATATCATTTAATGTCTGGTGCAAAAAACAAATATATACTGGGGCAACAAAAAACAGGAATTTTGGAAAAGCTAATTTTAGTGCCTTGAGGGCTGCCCTACCGAGCATTGATTGGGGTGTTAAGTTTTCAGCTTAAAAACATAAAACAGAAATGGTTGTCATTTAAAATGATATTAAATCATTGCTGTTCCCAATTTATTCCCTTAAGGAGTAAATGTAGAAGCTCTAAGAATCATCCTGTGTGGCTTAATACAGAAGTAAAGAAGTTAATAGGGAAGAAGAGAAAGGCATTTAATAACTACAAATCTGTAGGGACAGAAGCTGCATTTAATGAATATAAACACTGTAATGTTGTAAATCAGCAATCCGGAAGGCAAAAAAAAGGAAATGAAAAATTAATTGCGATGGAGGTGAAAACTAACCCTAAAAAGTTTTTTAAATATATTAATAGTAAAAAGATGCAGGTTGAGAGTGTTGCTCCATTAAATAATGGTACCAGTATGGTTGTAACAGATACAGAAAAGGCAAATGTGTTAAATCAGTTATTTTCTTCAGTGTATACAATAGAGGAGTGTGAGTTCCCAGACTCACTTTATAACTGCACTAATGGCTCAGCTCAATCTAGTCAGTGGCTGACTCAGGATATGATTCATAAAGCTTTAATAAAAATGAATGTAAACAAGGCTCCAGGGCCTGATGGCATACACCCCCGGGTTCTAAGAGAGCTTTGTTCAGTTTTAGAACAGCCCCTATTTCTGATTTTCTCAGATTCACTGTCATCTGGTATGGTGCCTATGGATTGGAGAAAAGCTGATGTTATTCCAATATTTAAAAAGGGATTACGATCTCAGCCTGGCAATTATAGGCCAGTAAGCTTGACATCTGTGGTTGGCAAATTATTTGAAGGCTTGTTAAGGGATCACATTCAAAATTTTGTCCTAATGAATGGCATTATGAGCAGCAATCAGCATGGCTTTATGAAGGATAGGTCATGTCAGACGAATTTGATTGCATTTTATGATGAGGTAAGTAAGATACTGGACAGTGGGGGGCAGTAGATCTATTTGGATTTTGCCAAAGCGTTTGATACTGTGCCCCACAAATGACTGCTTTCTAAACTAAGGTCTGTTGGGCTTAATGAAGTCGTTTGCACATGGATAGGAAACTGGCTACAGGATCGGGTACAGAGGGTGGTTGTTAATGGGACATTCTCTACTTGGAGTAAGGTTCTTAGTGGGGTCCCCCAGGGCTCGGTATTGGGGCCACTTTTATTTAACTTGTTCATTAATGACTTAGGGGAGGGTATTGTAAGTAATGTATCAGTGTTTGCAGATGAGACAAAACTATCAGCCCAATTAATTCCATCCAGGATGTGGCACTTGCAACAGGATCTTGACTAACTGGCAATCTGGGCAGCTAAGTGGCAAATGAGATTCAATGTTGATAAATGTAAAGTCCTGCACCTGGGATGTAACAATATCCACTTATACCCTTAATGGGACTGCACTAGGCAAATCCATAATGGAGACGGAGCTTGGAGTCCTTGTAGATAATAAACTTGTCTGTAGCAAGTAATGCCAGTCAGCAGCATCAAGGGCAAATAAGGTCTTGACTTGTATTAAATGGGGCAGAGAGTCACGGGAGGAGGGGGTCCCACTGTATAGAGCACTGGTAAGGCCCCATCTAGAATATGCCCTACAGTTTTGGTCTCCATCACTCAAACAGGACATTATTGTATTAGAGAGGGGACAGAGAAGGGCAACTAAGCTGGTAAAGGGAAAATCTTAGCTATGAGGAAAGACTGGCCAAATTGGGGATGTTCACTCTGGAGAAGAGGCGCTTAAGGGGAGATATGATAACTATGTATAAATATATAAGGGGATCATATATTAAAGGAAAACTATATCCCCCAAACAATGTAGGTCTCTATTAAAAGACACTGAGTAAAACAGCTCATGTGTAAAACCCTGCTTCATGTAAATGAACCATTATCATAATAATATACTTTTTTATTAGTATGTGCCATTGGGTAATCATAAATAGAAAATTGCCATTTTAAAAAATAAGGGCCGCCCCCTGAGATCGTAAGATTCACTGTGCTCACATACTGTACAAACCACATGTAAGGTCACATGAGCCAATTAACAGACAGAGTTCTGCCTTTTGCTTCCTCACTTCTTCCTGTTACAGTTAGTGTTGTAGTATTTCTGGTCAGGTGATCTCTGAGGCAGCACAGATAGAGTCACGAAATGGTGGTTCAAGGCAAGAGATGTAAAAGGGCAATATTTATGTAAATATATATTCCAGTTTGGTAAGATTCTTTAATATGTCATTCAATTTGATATAAACTATCTGTAGCTTAAGTATTCATTTTGGGGGTATAGTTTTCCTTTAATCTCTCTAATGATTTATTTACCAGTAGGTCTTTCCACACAAGGTCACCCATTCTGATTAGAAGAAAAGAGGTTCCAGCTAAATATTGGGAAGGGGTTTGTTACAGTGAGAGCTGTGAAGATGTGGAATTGTCTCCCTGAATCAGTGGTACAGGCTGATACATTAGATAGGTACAAGGAAGGGTCGGATGCTTTATTCACCAGTAGCTCCTCCCAGCAGACAGGAGGGAGCCAATGAGATTAGAGGAGGGAAAGGGGTGTTACAGGGAGAGCTGGGAAGTGAATCAGGGGTACAGGCTGATACATTAGATAGGTACAAGGAAGGGTCGGATGCTTTATTCACCAGTAGCTCCTCCCAGCAGACAGGAGGGAGCCAATGAGATTAGAGGAGGGAAAGGGGTGTTACAGGGAGAGCTGGGAAGTGAATCAGGGGTACAGGCTGATACATTAGATAGGTACAAGGAAGGGTCGGATGCTTTATTCACCAGTAGCTCCTCCCAACAGACAGGAGGGAGCCAATGAGATTAGAGGAGGGAAAGGGGTGTTACAGGGAGAGCTGGGAAGTGAATCAGGGGTACAGGCTGATACATTAGATAGGTACAAGGAAGGGTCGGATGCTTTATTCACCAGTAGCTCCTCCCAGCAAACAGGAGTGAGCCAATGAGATTAGAGGAGGGAAAGGGGTGTTACAGGGAGAGCTGGGAAGTGAATCAGGGGTACAGGCTGATACATTAGATAGGTATAAGGAAGGGTTGGATGCTTTATTCACCAGTAGCTCCTCCCAGCAGACAGGAGGGAGCCAATGAGATTAGAGGAGGGAAAGGGGTGTTACAGGGAGAGCTGGGAAGTGAATCAGGGGTACAGGCTGATACATTAGATAGGTACAAGGAAGGGTCGGATGCTTTATTCACCAGTAGCTCCTCCCAGCAGACAGGAGGGAGCCAATGAAATTAGAGGAGGGAAAGGGGTGTTACAGGGAGAGCTGGGAAGTGAATCAGGGGTACAGGCTGATACATTAGATAGGTACAAGGAAGGGTCGGATGCTTTATTCACCAGTAGCTCCTCCCAGCAGACAGGAGGGAGCCAATGAGATTAGAGGAGGGAAAGGGGTGTTACAGGGAGAGCTGGGAAGTGAATCAGGGGTACAGGCTGATACATTAGATAGGTATAAGAAGGGGTTGGATGGTGTTTAGCAAGTGAGGGAATACAGGGATATGGGAGAGAGCTCATAGTACAAGTTGATCCAGGGACTGTTCCCATTACATTTTGGAGTCAGGAAGGAATTTTTCCCCTCTGAGGCAAATTGGAGAGGCTTCAGATGGGTTTTTTAGCCTTCCTCTGGATCAACTGGCAGTTTTAAAAAAAAAAAAAAAAAAAAAACCCCGAAAAGATTGAACTTGGTGTACGTGTGTCTTTTTGTCCACCTTACCTACTATTTTATTATGTATCTGTGTGTTACATGAACTCATTTCTACTGCCTAATCCTATACATGGGGAAACTGAAATAAACCTGGGCATTGGGTGCACCTGCCTTACTCACTCACATATAAATGGATCAGTAAAAGGACAGAGGAGACATGGGGCATATACTGCTGCATTATACTGGTGCATGAGCTGGTAC
>NC_054381.1:0-57500 GCF_017654675.1 Xenopus laevis | reverse complement strand
ATGATAGAATCAAATTATAATTATAGATTGACCATGGCTATTCGATATAGATGTCTTAGATTATATATATATATATATATATATATACGGTTATATCAGATGAACAAAATAACAAGTACCTTTTTAAATGAAAAATTAATTAAATGTAGAAGTGTCTCAAAACCACATTATCACCATAGTACATTCAAAGCAACAAAGTAAATCAAAAAGGAGAAGAAAAAAAACAGGAAAGGAAAGGGAAAACAAATGAGGACCCAGAGATCTGGAAATCAACCCTGAATACATTTGCCATATACTAGGCTACTGTCACTGCAATTTCAGTTGCCTCCAGGCATACTTATTTGTTTATAAAGGCCAGAAAATTTAAATGAGTCACCAATGCTGCTATTCCTCCTATAACAAAACGGGACGAGAAGGCACCAGTTGGCCTATAGTTGGGTCCTTTAATAATATATTCCAATGTTTGTGAATTAGGGAGCGGATTTCTTTATCATTGGTGTTAAACATCAAAATGAATCTCGTCTCACCCTGCTCCTTTGGTGAGGAAGCACTACGTTTCTGAAATTTATAAAGTAAATCTTCCCTATTAAGGGACAAAGCTTGTTGGTATGCCCTACGGAGGCACCGTGTTTTGTATCCCCTTGATTTAAATCTCTGATATAGTTGGTAGGCCTCACGTTTAAAATCCTCGTCTGTAGAGCAAATTCTCCTCAGTCTTAGGTATTGTCCCTTGGGGATGCCCTTCTTGAAGGGTGCATTGATTGGACATGAAGGAGGCTATTTCCAGCTGTTTTTTTTATGATGGAAATAAAAGTAGACAATCGGGGTCAGGTGTCTACCAATCTCTATGTCCAAGAATTCCAATCTGGTGCTGTGGTAATTTTACGTTAGAGTTAAGTTGAATCTATTTGCATTAAGTTTTGCCACAAATTCCTGCAGTAATTGTTTGGGGGCCCTGCCATATTAACATGATGTCATTGATGTATCTGTGCCATCGTAAAACATGGCCCAGATACATTTCATACTCCTCAGCCGAGAAGACATAATGTTCCCATTCTCCCAAATACAAATTCGCGTAGCTAGGGGCGCATTTAGCACCCATGGCCACGCCTTCATGTTGTAAATAGTAAATACCATTGAAAAGAAAAACATTATGATGCAATACAAAATGTAATGCTTGCAAAATGAAATTGTGTTGCTCAGTAATTGGTTTATGTATACGTTCAAAAATAGATTGTATGGCCTTTAGGCCCAGAGAGTGTGGTATACTCATATACAGTGCTTCCACGTTCCAAGCCTACCAGAATGCAGTCCGAGTCCAGAGCTAACCCATTGATTTCCCTCAATAAATGAGAGGTGTCTAGTATAAAGGAGTCTAGCTGTGACACCAGAGGTTGTAACACCATCGATGAATCCACTAATGGGTTCCGTGAGTGAGCCACAACCAGACACTAGGTCTCCCTGGAGGTTCACTGAGGGATTTGTGAACCTCCTTGATTAGAGAAAAGTGATCAAGTGATTTAGAGGGCACAAAAGTGAGCCCCTTTTGTAATAACCCAGTGACAATCGGAGTGAAAGTGAAGCTAGAAAGATTTATTATTTGTAAATCATCATCGTGTGAAGGTGAAACTGCATTCCCTGTGACATTCACAGGTTCAGTGACTGTAAAAAACTCGTGCCCACTGGTGACTGAGCATCTTGGGAAAGGTTAAACAGGAATGGAGCTTTAACACTCTTCTCCTGAGCAACCTGTGAGGTGACCTGTTCCTTATGAAATACTGTGTTGAATTTACGCTTTTTGCGATCCTGAGTGAGTTTCGCAATCTGAATTCGCCTTGGTGCTTCTATTCTGATGCCTCCTCTGAAAACCCTTTGTGCCCCCATTCCGATCTTGTGCAAGGATGCTTCAAATTGGATAGAAAGTTATTAATGCTATTGTGGGGTTATCATTTGCTATATAGAGAGCATAAGATTATGCGCAGAAGGGCTGTGTGGCAAATATGATTACATTGCTGCGGTATGTCCACTGGAGTCATGTGACACTATCATTATAATGACGTCATATCCGGATTGCCGGTCTCTTGACAAAGCCACGGTTGGTGGCGAAACAGCTGTCGAGGTAGAGCCAGTGTGGGAACAACTGGAATCTCTCTCCCCCCTCTCTTGAGGACTGTGTGCATATTGGAGCAAGTGGACGCGATGTGCAATTTGGACGTAAGATAATTTAATATTTATATGTATTTTAATTTATATTGCATTGGGCTTAACCCACAAGAAAATGAGACAATCATAGTTAGGAGGTTGCAATTGCTCATTGCACTTTGAGATAATGAGCAGCTCATTATACTGTATTATATATTTGTTCCAATTGTGCTCGTAGGGATAAGGAAATAGAATGTGACTCTAGATTCAATGTTTATACTGTATACAGTATATGTAGCTTTAATTTCCTAAACAATGTGTAAGTACAAAAACTAGAGGAGGGAGTTGTGTACTGGGCAGTTGTCAGGGGCTCATTCATTAAAGAGATGCAACCAGCAAACTGGCGCACACTGCTAATATTGATGAGCATAAGTAGGTTGTAGGTACATGCACTTGTATAGGAAAAATTCTGCAACAACTTTGTGTCTAGCTGTTTGCCTGGATATGATAAAATCATATGATAAAACACCCAATAGAAAACTCCTGAGAGCGTGTGGTACTTGCCAGTTGTGTGTGTAGTTACAGATGCATATACAGTATATGCATGTATATATACATGTTTGCAGATTTATTTATGTGCTGATGGCTGAAAAAAACTTTAATGTTCTGTTTTTAATGATTAGCACTTAATAAATCTGGAGAACGCCCCCTGCTCATAGGTAGTGAAGATGATTCCACATTGAGATAAAATGTGGGATTTGGGCACATAGGGAGACAATATGGTTGCAACCTGCAACCACAAAATTGTGGCTCATAAGATCAGAACATTAGTCTTGGCTGTGATTTAATGGAGGATTATGGTTTATAAGGACAATGGGTGGCTCCAAAAGCAATCTTGGGCTCAAAAGCAAAGAAAATGGTTCCAGACTGAAATTAGATAAATAATAGGTGTTTATTATATCAGAAGAAAGTTTCAGATGGACTGGTGTTTATTATATCAGAAGAAATATACCAGAAGAGGAAGGGTTAGTACCCATAAGGGCAGAAGATGGTTCCACAATAAGATCAGAGGAAGAGTTAGTGCCCATGAAAACAGAAGATGGTTCCACACTGAGATCAGAGGAAGGGTTGGTGTCCGTGGGGACAGAAGATGGTTCCACAATGAGATCTGAGGAAGAGTTAGTGCCCATGAAAACAGAAGATGGTTCCACACTGAGATTAGAGGAAGGGTTGGTGTCCATGGGGACAGAAGATGGTTCCACAATGAGATCATAGGAAGAGTTGGTGCCCATGAAAACAGAAGATGGTTTCAGGCTTAAGATCAGATGACGGACTGGAGATCATAAGAAAAAAAGACTGAGATCTGTTGGAGTAGTGGGACTCTCCAATCATAAGGGCTTGTTGCTATCCCAGTTAAAAGTTCTTAAAATAAGTATATCTATATCCAAACAGGGTGGTTTTCCAAAGGAGATCTTTGTTTCTAATGCAGGGAAAGAAAGGAGTGCAGCAGTCATTGGGGCCTTGTCCAGGTTCGTTGTTTGGAGGGTACAAACTTGGAGAAATATTGTACTTCTGGATCCATTTATCAAATATTCTGTGAAGTAAATAAGTGTAAGAACAGTGTCCCAGATTTTACTATTATTTACAACAATTTCTAATATTCTTAAATCCGTGAGCATTTATTTATCGGTTAAGCTTTTTGCCATGTGCGTGGCTTCTGAAAGGCAATTTTTTGTAGTCCATTTTGCTTCTAGATGGGTGAAGAGCTGTGAGACCTAACCCAAATCTAAAAGATATACACACATATGTGTGTATATATATATATATATATATATATATATATATATATATATATATATATATATATATATATATATATATATACACACATTTCTTTACAGCTTTTCTTCCCCACTTGAGCACTCCTACCTACGATCAGTCCAAAGAAACTGCATTAGAAAACACATTATTTTGCCCATAAGGTAAATGGCATGCTTGAAAGCAGGTATCTTAAGTATTAAACATTTCTTTTGCACTGGTGCATTTCCCAAAATTCCCTTTTCTTACACCACACCCCCCACACTGGCTATAAGAAAGTAAAGGTGCGTTGCTGATTCTCCTGCGATGGGGGAAACCATGAAACTACCAGCACATCTTAGTGTGGGAGCAACCTGTAGTAAAAGAAATAAAAGCGCAAAGTGACAAAGGATCTTTTCTAAGTGCAGTATTTAGTTGTAGTTCAACATATCACTGCATAAAAAGTGGGAGCAACTTTCAAAGAGAAAGGCCTTTCCTTGTGTTGTTATTCATTCCCAGGAAACACATGGCTCTGATACACAATGAAATACCCTAATAGTGGCACAATGGTGTATTTTCATCCTTACATTGTCACAGCCCTTAACTTGTGAAAGATTCTAATAAAGATTATTGGGCCAGGAGCTGGGTCCAACCTCTTCACTAAATCACTGTTTATATTTTCCCAATAAATTTCACTTTGTACCTTGTGTTTCAACTCTCCCCACTGTATAGATTGTAAGTTTGTGGGCAAGACCCTATAACCAAATGTATCTTGCTGTTTGTAAATGATGTACCCTTATGTACAGCGCTGTGATAAATGTGTAATAATATCAACCCAAGGAGTCACATGCAAAATGTTTTTATTTTAACCCTAAACTCCATGTCAGAAATTACTAGCGGCATCTTGTCTGTCCTGTAATCGTGTGGCTTTGCCTCGTTTCTTTAACCTGCCCCTGGACTTATTACTGGCCAAAGACATCTCTGTACTGTTCTATTTGTCACATAAGGATCTGTTCTGCTTCCACCTCAGGAATAGAGCGGTGGAGAATGTTGAAAGACTGACCTGAATTATTATATATCTAATCTGAATTTAAAAATGTCACTAGTACCAGTATTCTCACATTTTAACTACAGTAACTACAATGGATAATTACAAGCCACTAACCTGGATTCAAGTTGTCTCTTTTTAGGCCTCTCAATTGGTAGGGACTGTAACCCTAATGCCACATATGTGCTAAAACTGGCTGCCAGCATGGTCCCTCCTGTCCAGGCTCATTGTGCCAATTTGTGCAAGGAGGACTTTGCTTGACCATAGAGGCTGTACGACAATGACCAACACAAACTTGCTGCTTCCATTTAAAACCTTACAAAGCATCTTCCTTCAAACCCACAACTTTTGAAATCTATCATTGCAGCAATAAAATTGGAATGAACAGTCAATAGCTGTTCCTGAAAGGCATCTACTAGTTGCTTCATAACCTATGTGAGTCTCACACATTTCATGCCTTTTCATATCTTCCGCACATCACACAGTTCTTCCCTGTGTATAACATTGTACCTATTGTCTCTATCCGCTCTTTCTTCATCAACTTACTTGTCAATGAAGCTGTGGTGTAAAATAAAGATCGGGTCATTACTGGAGATGGGCACACGGGACATGGTTCCTCCTAAATACATATGGACCAGGTTGTGCATATTCCTCTCTAAGGTTTCCCCGTCTGATGGCCTCAGAAACCCTGAAACAGAAAAAGAATCACACAAGATAAGATGAACAATAATTCCTATTTTGTTTGCTAAGAAGACCCAGAGTAAATGGCTCCAGTGTAGAACCCTAAGCACCAGCACACATATGCCCAACTGTAGTTCAACCCATAATCGAACTTATTGACCATTTGTACTGTGTGTCTGGCCTTTAGTGAGAAATACCAAAGTATAATTTCTACCTTCTAATGCATTGCGGAAGCTTCTTCTGGCTGTCTCATTAAATGGAGGGGTGTCCAAGTCTCTCCACTGGAGTGTGTCCTCTACATCTTGGACTGAGGGGAGCCTGTTGGACACGGGGTCAGTGCCAGGCTTCCTCAGCAATGTTTCCATTTGATGTTCCTCAACCACTGGGCAATAAGCATCTGGGTAATCGTACCCACTACACATTCCCTGATGGGGAAAAGGCGAAAATCATGGTCAATGACAAACAGAAATAATAAGTAATATTTTAAGGGACGTCACATATCTCTCAATTTTGTGACATAATCAAGATGGCATGAGTGAATCAAATGTGCATGCTTCAAAATGAATCCTCCCACCCTGGACGCGTGCTCATTTAAAAAGCTTGTTCGCTAGTTGTAGTGTAAGCATGCTCACGAGCCCTGTGTACTGCGCATTCGCTGCCTTCTTATCAATCTAGTGTGCACAATCGCCGGTTTTTCTTTTCTTACTCTGCATTTTTTCCTGGAGCAACGATACAGATCTCAAGACTTCTTAAACATACAACAAACTTGAAGCAAAGACTAATACTAGAAAAGGTATGCCTCTTAAACATGATTTATTTAATGTTAGACTTTCCTTGTCCTTTAAAATTTCCAGCAACTAAAATCCCATATAAAAAAACAATGGTTTTACCCTACAGTGTCAATGTGTGTGACCCTTTTGATGTTTTTTGTGATTCAGTACATTAAATGGACCCCAGCTCTAGCCAGAAACACTTCTGAAGCCAAAACTGCCCAGTCATTCACTGCTGAGTTTCAAACGGTCTCACAAATGTCAGCAACTGTTTGCAGAGAGTGGGGCATTTATGTGGCATGAGAGGCAAACCAACCATGTGCAATATCAGGTTATAATACACAAAAGCCATGAATATCTTGTAAATTATATCCTTATAAACGGTGACTAGTGAGGTCATCAGTTATAAACGGTGAGTAGTGATGTCATTTCTGTCACATGACTCACTGAAATTTGTGTATTATAATAAATAAAGTACCCCCAGTTGTAAAATATGAGGATATTAGAAGTTACCTCGGAGTTCCATGACCTGTATAAAAACACTCGGCCTTCGGCCTCGTACTTTTATATGGTCATGAAACTCCTCGGTAACTTATAATATCCCTATATTTTACATGAGGGGGTACTTTATTCACTATATCAGCTGCAATGGAATAAAGGTCATCACCAATGGAAAGCTGAAGCTGAACCTGAATATAATCTTCTGCCCCAAAATATAATAAACCCAATAAATACCTTGATGGATGGATAAAATCTAATAGGACATGAAAACTGGCAAATATGTGCAGTGATGTTTTTATTTAGAAATCACTGATATTAAATAAATCATAGATGTCACTATAAGCAGGGGCTCAGATGCAATGGTTTCTCCACTAACTGGTTGCCATATACAGGTATCAAGTATAAGACAAAGAAACAGGCCTAGAATTGCAAAATGATACCAGTCATAAAGAAGAAAACATTTTTATACTCACCCTCCAGTTGGAGAAATGGGAATATGGGTCCAGTCTCCCTTGTACATCATTATCCCCCATAAAATCATTGGTACAGATGGAGCAATTCCTCTCTCCCCTCCAATCATAATATGGAAATGTAAAGTCTTCATCTCCAGTCAATCGCTGAATTTCTCTCTCCAAAAACATGAGTGATACACGATGCCAACCTGTAAAGACAGGGCCTTGGTGGGCAAAGTTTTTGGCTTCATTGAATGTGCTGTTCACCATGATTGGCTTCATAGAGTAGTAATGCAACCAAGCAAACACATCATAGACTGAAGCATCCACAAACCGAAATGTGTCACGGTGGTGTCTGTCTCCAGTGGTGAGCACCACAAAGTCCTTGCTTTTGGTTGTCTTAGCAAGAGCCAAGTAACTGAAGAACCTTTTCCTGTCTACCAAGGAAAGTTCCCGGATCTCTCTTCGAACCAAGGTTTTTCTTCGTTCACATCTGTCTCCAAAGTAACCATGTTTGCAATCTCCACAATCAAAGCCACCGTAGTTTCCAAAGCACTCACAGGTACTATCATAATAGTATCGTGGCCAGTCCCACCGATCATCGTTATACAGGGGAACCTGACCAGCTGCTAATGAACTAAATGCCACTCCATTACGGCACCGACCACGACCTGAGCGGAAGCCACAAGGGGTTCCATCTGTCCATCTTGGGCAGCAGTTTTTGGTCTGCAAAGCTATGTCTGTGGTGCAAACTCTTGGGAACTGGCTAATCACCCCATTGAGACAGAGGGTGAGGAAGATCCACAGGCCAATCATGGTTCCACTTTGAAAAAACAGGCCTGCGGTAAAAGAGAGAATATTAAAACAGTCTCTCATCTCTTTTATCATCTGTAATTTTACTTCACTATGCAAAACAAATATAACCATGAAAAAGCCCAAATGAAAATGAAGATTACTTTTAATAAAAGAAATATGGGAACATGTTATGAGCAGACACTGAGATGATGAATGGGAATATCTTAGATCAATAATCACCCTAAGAATGGCAGTAAAGGTGGAATGGTAATAGTTATACAAAATGTTATACAAAATGCAACTGAGCAGTATTGGACACTATATGTCTTTCACTGATTATTATTATTAATTAATTATTATTAGCTCATATGTAATGAAATCATCTCTCAGTGTCATTTGTATGTGGGTGCTCCAAACCCCTGACTGGTATGGGAATAGTTTATTTCCTAACAGTTTGTATGTCTCCAGCTCAGCATGCTCCCTTGATTTACTTCATTCAAAGCAGTGTTCTCTGCTTTCCTTCAGTCCCTCTACTGATGTCACTTCCTGTTTTATGACATCACAACTATATTTTATGGCAGTCACTTGAGGGTGATCCCTCATAAAAACGAAAACAGGAGCTGAGAACTTAGAGTTGTAGTAAGAGAAACAGAGTGTAAATGACAATTCACACATTCATGGCTCTTAATGTTGGCATGGGTCCTATGACAGTAGTGGGGCCCTATATGTATCCTGATGCACTAGACTACTAGGGTACAAAGAACTCACACAATGGCTGGTAAATTATATATGGTATATTAGTTGCCAATTAAAGCCCAAAAATACCTGTAAACTGTTGTTCCAGGATCTCTGAGTGATTGGAAGAGATGTTCTTTAGCTGGAACGGGATCTGTCGGTGGCTCTTCACTCTCCCTCTGGGATCCAAAGGTTCTATGCAGATGAGTTGGTGGATGTGTCTCTACTTCTTCTCTAGATCACTTTGGTTGGTGTCTTTGGGAACTTGGGGCTTTTATGGAGAAGAGCTGGTGGGTGTGTCTCTTCTCATTAAGGAAGACACTTTATTGTTTGGGAGAGGAATGACCCTCTGTGAGGAAAATCCTTAATTATTTTTATTGTCACACAAAATGCTTTCTGTCACCTTCAGGGTGTCACACAGAAAGATGCTGTGGGGGTTAGTCACTCATTTGTAACAGAAACTCCAGTTTTAAGCCTCTGAAAAAGTCATCAACTTCCTCTTAAACTTTATAGTTCCCTTGTTATTAAGAGCCTGGCCTGTTGTGTATGGTCTGAGACACCGTGACACTGAACATTGTGTTTCACTCATTCCATTGTGCAAAAGTGACCCAACTCCTGTGCAATGGCTTCTCACTGACTAATGGCACCATAAAATGTGTATCTGCTGAAATGTCACACTATAAACCCAGCCACGTGCAGAGCAGCACAGGGAAGTGTGTATATATATATATATCTATATATATATATATTTATTTATACATCATATATACAGTGTATCACCCTTACCACAGAACCCCTGTCTGCTAATAACAGCTTCAGGGGTCCATAGCTAATGGTGAGCTACATAAAGTCATTATTGGGAAGGTTAAAGGCTGCACCTTTTATAGAGACCTGACATAGTTTATGGGGGCAAATGAAGAAAATACATTTATACTACAATGATGTGTGCTTCTGGGGAGAATTTTGCTCTGATGGAAAAGACGGAGCAGATCTGGGTTCCAATATCCATGTATTATTTAAGGTCCCTTAATCGAGTAAATAAGGGGATCTCCTTGTATTTCAAAGGAATTTGATGTATTATGAACATGGTGAGTGTGGGTGCTACTGGTACATACAATGCTGAGTACTATAGGCAAAGAATGATTTCATACATATATGTTCACTTGATCTATTGCATTGGATGACTATTACTGTATTATATCTCTTGATGTATTATATCAGTACCCTTTTCACTGTGAATTATTACTATGGGTAACTGGTAACAATTTGGAATATATATGCGGCTATGGATGCTTGGCCACAAGAACTTACTTATCTATTTATCTTAAGCCAGTAACTTAAAAGACTTTCTGGACTATTTACTACCGCTCTGCCATAATTATAAGTCTCTACTGCTCTACCTTGCCGTCTTCGGATTATCTAACCGTGAGTAGCTTTCGATATCTACAATTTGGGGACTGCTTACCCACTTCTCTCTTTTGCAATCACTTGGCATAACCTTAGATCATTATTGTTATCTCTGCCTTTTATTATTGGAATCTGTACTTGACACTGACTGTTTATATTATTTTTCTTTTTTTTTTGTTTGTTACAATTCTGTTACGAACTATTTTACATGCTTTTTGAAAACTAATAAAAAAAATTTGTTAAAAAAAAAAGACTTTCTGGACTAGGGTTGCCACCTTTGTGTGACTCACGATCCAGGCGGGCCATGACATCACCAGGTCAGCGATGTTGTGGGCATGGCGTGCTATGTCACATGGGTGGGGCTATGAAGTGGCGATCATCAATAGGCTGATCGTCACGTCAATCAGGGGAGATCCTGCCCGTTTTCTTTTTTTCCATTTAACTCTGTTCTATGTGGATGGGGCTGGAGGTAGGATTGAGCTTCCTTTTTACTATTCAAGTTTTTGTGTATAACACCATTAAAGTGATAGTGACACTAAAAAATAATTCTTCAAAATATTAATGTACATTAAAAGTTACCTATAGCTCATGTTGATTGTGTTTCATTGATAGGTCTGTTTTTCTAATTAATTGTTACTTGAAGTTCCTAAACTTGACTGTTTTGATAACCTGACTGTACCTTCTCAACATGTCAGTTAGAATTTCTAATGCTAAAATATGGCAGCCTCCTCGTAGAGGAACATGGGGGATAAGATGGGTAATGTAAAAGCATCTGTAGGGAATCCGTACAAAATCATTGTTCTTATTCCTGTAAGGGCAGAAGTACAGAGCCTGTGTGTGTGTGTGTGTGTGTGTGTGCTTTAAGCTGTTACCTAGCAACCAGCTATTCAGTGATCTCAGTGCAACAGGAAGTGACACAGCAGCTAGTGAGTGGCTGGCAGGAAGAGGAAGTCACAGATACTGGCAAAAGAAGAAAGCCTGGCATAGAGAGCAGCATGGTGGACAGAGAAAGAGACCAGAGAGCTGCTGGTGGGACCAGAGAGCTGGAGGAACAACCAACAGGAGATTCCTATCTGAGCATCCAAAGGGGCTGGTAGTCGCACTGTATGGCTGACTGTGCTGGACTCACCTGAAGAGAGATCTAAAGTATACAAAGAGGATTTGTGAGTATCCTGGTTAAAGAGACAGTACCCAAAAAAGGCGCTGAAGAATAAAGAGACTGTTTGTTAAAGGACTTTGCCTTTTCTTAGTTAGTTAGTGAGGCCCTATTGCCACTGGTTAGGAGTGCTGCATGTACTAGTTGCCCAGTTTTTTTATATAAACTGTTATTCAGTTTAACTAATACTGCGTGTGTGTTATTACTGTATTGCTAGTGGGGCCACCCGTAGGTACATTCCCGGATCCCACTAGATCCCCACTAGTGGCTCAGGTTTGTCCCATGTCATCAGGTAAGCAGCACACCTGGAGTGTAACACCGTCAAAGGGGTGTCGAAAGGGTTACACATCTGCAAATACTTTTATGGCAAAATTAGAGATAGTATTCAAACACAATGTTTTGATAGATGTAAAAAAGGTTTAATTTCTGGTGTCAGTATCTCTTTAAGCATGACAAAGGGCCATGCTTAGGCTGAAACATTGTCCATAAACATCCATCATGGGTTCAACTGCATCAGTGGTGCCATTGGTTTTCTCCAGTACATTTGGTGCCCCATGAGGGACCTGAAATGTTGCCTTATTTTCTTTGTATTTGGGCTAAATAAACACCTTTTTCTGAAATTTCATTTTCAGGATGTTAATAGATTTTAGCACATTTGATGTATTTCAGTGCAGGGTCTGACTGGGCAAACGAGACACTGGGAAAACACCTGGTGAGCCCTGGACCTTGTGGTCCCTCCCACCCAGCCCAGCTCCCTGAAGGTAGGCGCAGAGGTGCCGGAGCGGCTCGGTGGGTTTAACTTGAGATTCTGGTGCTGATTCTGGGCTGTTGTGGGTGATCATATGAGGGAGTGCAATAGCTGATGTTGATGTATGTTCCATATACCTGGATGTAGTTGAATTAATTGTTAATCATAATACAGAAATGCCCTGTGCTGCGTGGGAGATTCAGTGTCGGAGTCAATGTAGCAATACACTACTATACTATAATATACTATACTGTACAAATCAGCTTCCAGGTCTTGTTTCTTATTAAAGGAAAACTACACCCCCAAATGAATACTTAAGCAACAGACAGTTTATATCATATTAAGTAGCATATTAAAGAATCTTACCAAACTGGAATATATATGTAAGTAGCTCTAACTGTCACAGGTAGAGATCACCTGACCAGAAATACTGCGGCTCTAACTGTAACAGAAAGAGATCACCTGACCAGAAATACTGCAGCTCTTACTGTAACAGGAAGAGATCACCTGACCAGAAATACTGCAGCTCTAACTGTAACAGGAAGAGATCACCTGACCAGAAATACTGCAGCTCTAATTGTAGCAGGAAGAGATCCCCTGACCAGAAATACCGCAGCTCTAACTGTAACAGGGAGATATCCCCTGACCAGAAATACCGCAGCTCTAACTGTAACAGGAAGAGATCACCTGACCAGAAATACTGCAGCTCTAACTGTAACAGGAAGAGATCACCTGACCAGAAATACTGCAGTTCTAACTGTAACAGAAAGAGATCACCTGACCAGAAATACTGCAGCTCTAACTGTAACAGGAAGAGATCCCCTGACCAGAAATACTGCAGCTCTAACTGTAACAGGAAGAGATCCCCTGATCTTAAGCAACAGACAGTTTATATCATATTAAGTAGCATATTAAAGAATCTTACCAAACTGGAATATATATGTAAGTAGCTCTAACTGTAACAGGAAGAGATCACCTGACCAAAAATACTGCGGCTCTAACTGTAACAGGAAGAGATCACCTGACCTGAGATACAACAGCTCTAACTGTAACAGGAAGAGATCACCTGACCAGAAATACTACAGCTCTAACTGTAACAGGAAGAGATCACCTGACCAAAAATACTGCAGCTCTAACTGTAACAGGAAGAGATCACCTGACCAGAAATATTGCAGCTCTAACTGTAACAGGAAGAGATCACCTGACCAGAAATACTGCAGCTCTAACTGTAACAGGAAGAGATCACCTGACCAGAAATATTGCAGCTCTAACTGTCACAGAAAGAGATCACCTGACCAGAAATACTGCAACTCTAACTGTAACAGGAAGAGATCACCTGACCAGAAATACTGCAGCTCTAACTGTAACAGGAAGAGATCACCTTACCAGAAATACCGCAGCTCTAACTGTAACAGGAAGAGATCACCTGACCAGAAATACTGCAGCTCTAACTGTAACAGGAAGAGATCACCTGACCAGAAATACTGCAGTTCTAACTGTAACAGAAAGAGATCACCTGACCAGAAATACTGCAGCTCTAACTGTAACAGGAAGAGATCCCCTGACCAGAAATACTGCAGCTCTAACTGTAACAGGAAGAGATCCCCTGATCTTAAGCAACAGACAGTTTATATCATATTAAGTAGCATATTAAAGAATCTTACCAAACTGGAATATATATGTAAGTAGCTCTAACTGTAACAGGAAGAGATCACCTGACCAAAAATACTGCGGCTCTAACTGTAACAGGAAGAGATCACCTGACCTGAGATACAACAGCTCTAACTGTAACAGGAAGAGATCACCTGACCAGAAATACTACAGCTCTAACTGTAACAGGAAGAGATCACCTGACCAAAAATACTGCAGCTCTAACTGTAACAGGAAGAGATCACCTGACCAGAAATATTGCAGCTCTAACTGTAACAGGAAGAGATCACCTGACCAGAAATACTGCAGCTCTAACTGTAACAGGAAGAGATCACCTGACCAGAAATATTGCAGCTCTAACTGTCACAGAAAGAGATCACCTGACCAGAAATACTGCAACTCTAACTGTAACAGGAAGAGATCACCTGACCAGAAATACTGCAGCTCTAACTGTAACAGGAAGAGATCACCTTACCAGAAATACCGCAGCTCTAACTGTAACAGGAAGAGATCACCTGACCAGAAATACTGCAGCTCTAACTGTAACAGGAAGAGATCACCTGACCAGAAATACTGCAGTTCTAACTGTAACAGAAAGAGATCACCTGACCAGAAATACTGCAGCTCTAACTGTAACAGGAAGAGATCCCCTGACCAGAAATACTGCAGCTCTAACTGTAACAGGAAGAGATCACCTGACCAGAAATACTACAGCTCTAATTGTAACAGGAAGAGATCACATGACCAAAAATACTGCAGCTCTAACTGTAACAGAAAGAAGTGTTGAAGCGAAATACACAACTCTGTCTGTTAATTGGCTCATGTGACCTTAGAAGTATGGTTTGTTTATGTTCACAGTGAATTGTACAATCCTAGGGGGTGGCCCTTATTTTTTAAAATGACTTTACTATTTATGATTACCCAATGGCACATACTACTAGAAAAGTATATTATTATGAAAATGGTTTATTTACATGAAGCAGGGTTTTACATATGAGCTGTTTTATGCAATATCTTTTTATAAAGACCTACATTGTTTGGTGGGTATAGTATTCCCTTAAGTTAAAGCAAAACACAGGGTTGCGTGATACAGAGACTGTGGTGCCAAGACTGGCAACAGTAAGTGCCACAACCAGGGCCCCCAGAGTCAGTGTTTGTGCAGCTTTATCAGCCAATCACATGCTACACATGAACTTAGTGCTCAGGTCCAATCACATTGAACTACACTCAGATTGGCTCCTTAGCTGTCATGTTTCTCACTCAATGAGTGGAGACTTCTCCTCTTCATCTTGTAAAGTGAGTGTGATGGTGACACCACAGAGCTGAACATTATATATATATATATATATATATATATATATATATATATATATATATATATATATATATATATATATATATATATATATATATATACAATATCAAAACAGGGGGGTTGTGGGAGCACTCTAAAGGCTTTAAAGTATATATATATAAGTATAATAAATGCTATTGCATATGTACCCAAAACAGGGGTTATTTTGTTACAAAGTTATGATCATAAAATTGATAAGCCACCATACCACGTCAAGGTAAACCCCGAATGGTGGTCCCTAACTTGTTTTATATTTTATGTGCATTCTAGCATTACCTGTAATCAATGCTAAATCCTCCCCAGCCAGCAATCAGGCTTTTAAAGGAGAGATATTCCCAAAACAAACAATTTTAAAAGCATGGGATCACCACTAGTTTAAAGGGGGGGTATATGGTGCTACAACCACTGAAGCTATGCCATAGCTTCCAGCTAAATATACAATATCAAAACAGGAGGATTTAGCCCTCAGTGAAAAAACAGCGTTCAACGGACATTAATTACAGGTAATGCTAGAATGCACATAAAATATAAAACAAGTTAGGGACCGCCATTCGGGGTTTACCTTCACGTGGTATGGTGGCTTATCAATTTTATGATCATAACTTTGTAACAAAATAACCCCTGTTTTGGGTACATATACAATAGCATTTATTATACTTATATATATACTTTAAAGCCTTTAGAGTGCTCCCACAACCCCCTGTTTTGATATTGTATATATATATATATATATATATATATATATATATATATATATATATATCGCCTTATCGAGAGTGCCGACTTCATGTGGACACACACACATATATATATAATTCAGTGTATTCTGGATGAGGGGAGGGGGCTATGGGAATATTTGGGTGAGCCCCCCATGTGGAACTGGCTCTGATTCAGCACAATTCTCTTCTGCTGTGAAAGACAAATAAGTGCAGGGAATGGTGTAACCCCCAGCACAGCTCATTTACATGGAATATATTGGTTCAGAATCAGGAGGATTTTCCAGATATTTCCTCATTACACATCGGATCAGTGTTTCTGACAAGACTTTATAGACGGCAGCGCTGAAATGTGCATTAAAGTGTCAGGTATGTTTATTGGGCCCCTGGAGCATGGGCTGGGACTTTAATTAACAACAGGCTGAGACTCTTATTAACAACAGGTTGTGACTCGTTAGCACAGCAATTAAATGCTCTCATACACTCGTTACTGCTAATCCAATTTAAATGAGATTGAGAAATTCATTCTGCTCTTTCAGGCCAGAGAAGTAGAGAGGAGATACTGGAAGGAATGGCACCCCAAGAACAAGCACTTGGACCCATCTATATTGGATACATCTGCACAGACCCCTTTACAGGTTTTGTAATGTAAACTGATAAAAGAAACACATAATTGCTCAGAAATTCAGTTGGAAAGAGTTTCCTGCCCTGAAGAGCTTACAATCTTCTGGATCCTAATGAACAGGGAGCTGCCATATGCTGACAGATAGTGGGACTGGCAGGGCGGGTGCTTTGATGGTGCAACTGAATGTTCCTGGACTGGTTGTCACCACTCAGAATACGGAGATGAAATAGAATGAGACTGGGCTAATAATGGCCTTTTATAGGGACGTGATTCAGGTTCCACTTCCTCTGAGGGCACCAACCTGCTGGCACCATCACATAAATGACTTTATTCCTAAGCAGCTTATTCCCCTGCAGTGAGGATGTGCAGCTACAGCATGAGCTGATCATGTATCTAAATATCCCACACTTTTCACCCCTCAATTGTGCCATTGGGGGTAACTCTTCTACTCCTGCCCCACTGGCTGCCTTCATACCCCCATTAGTATACACTGATTAGTAACAAACCATCAATTAATAAACAGGCAGCTCCCCTTGGTTCCCCCTTACTCAACCTCCAGCCAGGTGCCCCCAAAACACCTCCATTTGTGACATTGGCATGTTAGGAGCAACACCTGGTCAGTTGACACTTATCACTTGCCCAATAATGACAAGATCCCTGCACCTATGAAAAGTACCCCAGCTCCCTTTGACCCTATTGTTGCTTGTCAGTTGAGGGCTGACAAACTATAAGCAACAATCCCTTCAGGAATGACTAAAAATAAAATATATCCACACCCCAAAACAATAGGGGCATTTATTTTATGGGTGGGGCTCAGATCAGCTCCTCCTACTTTCATATTCAGAACTGTGTTGTGGAGACAGTGTCCTGTTTTTCTGTTTGTACAAAGCTAGAATCCCACCTGGTGCCAAATACTGGGGGATGCTGAAAGGTTTTTGTTTTAAACGTTGCCTTTAAGAGACTGTATGTGCTAATAGGGGGGACTTTGGAGGAGGAGATTTGGTTGGGGGTTAAAGATAGGGAGGACCACATGTCATATGTTCAATATGGTACCAGTATTAAATGTATGTTTACAAATGCAATGAGTCTGACTGGTAAAATGTGAGAGCTGGAGGTGCTTGTGCTGTAGGAAAAACATGATGTAATTGGTGTTGCTGAAACATGTCTGAATGAGTCACATGACTGGGCAGTAAATATCAGTGGCTATACTTTGTTTCCCAGGGACAGAGGCAATAGAAAAGGAGGAGGGGTATGTCTGTATGTTAGGCAGGATTTAAAATCTAATATAAAGGAGGAGGCTATGTTAGAAAATGAGGGGGCAGAAGTCTTATGGGTGGAGCTATACAAAATTAATCGTAGGAGTTACTTTAGACCCCCTAATGTATGTGAGATAATGGGTAATTTTAATTATTATTATTATGGTACAGGTTGTTGAGGAGCCAACCAGAAAAAGTGCTATTCTGTGACCCAGAACTTATAGCAAATGTGCAAGTCATTGAACCCCTGGGTAATAGTCACCATAATGTGATCTCATTTTATGTGCAAAGACCAAATATACACTGGGGCAACAAAAACCATGAATATCAGAACAGCTAATTTTAGTGCCTTGAGGGCTGCCCTTCAGAGCATTGATCGGGGCATTATGTTTTCTGCTAAAAACACAGAACAACAATAGTTGTCAAGTTGTAAAATGATGTTAAATTTTTACTGTTATCAATTTATTTCCTAAGAAGTACATGTAGCAGCACCAAGAACCACCCTATGCGACTAATATAGAAGTAAAGACGTACTTCTATGGTACCTATGGATTGTTGGAAAACTGATTTCATTCCTGTATTTAAAATGGGATTACATTCTCAGCCTGGCATTTATAGTCCAGATAGTCCAGATAGATCAGTAATAAAGTAAATATTAAGATACCCCACCATTACTTCACACCATCATTAGAAACTAATATTTTATTTATTGTAAAATAAAACTTTATTTTACTAAATCATTTCAAATTCCGAATATATTTCAGAACTCTTTCTCTTTTGTCCTTACTCTTTCTTCCTTCTACAATAATTTGGTTTACTCCATCAAGCTCATCCTCATCAGACCAGTAAGCCAGGTATTCTTGTATTTCTTTATCAGATCTGGTCATCCAAAATCTGTACAGCTTCTCACATCTTTGAGTCCAAAAGATATACGAGGTTCTTTAAGGCAAAGCCTTCCCTTGGCTTCTCCACCAACTCAGATTCAGAAAGCCACAGTCAGCGGACAGTGTTGGTGTAGAAATGGCCATAGTTAAGATTCTGAAGTCCGTGAATATGATTTTCCTGAAAGAGCAGAAGATAATAATTACAGCAGCAGGTTAAATACAATGTAACACTTCCACTGTATCCCTTAAATAACAGAACTTCCTAGAAATACCCCAAATTAACCCAGTAATGGTTGTTACTGCCCGCGCAAGAAGGGAATGAATTCTGGGCCCACTTACACAGAAGATGAACCTTATGACTTGCTGACATTTTCATAAATAACATCACTAATGCGGAACTGCTGCCTCTTTTTCCACATCAGCTGCACACACTGATGAATAAAAACAAATTGCTCCTATGCGAAGACAGAGAAAAGGGTTTTCTATGTAAAGCAAAGCTCCATTTGCCTGTTTAGTGTTTAATATCTGCCCAAAGGAAATAAGTGCCCAACAAAATGCGGGTTTTTATATTTCAAAATACACTTGGCAGCCCAGGACTACAAAGTTTTCATTCTGGGATTTGGTAACTAAAGCAAACGCTGTGGGGCAAATTCACTAAGATTCGAAGTTGCGCCAGGCGCAACTTCGCCGCCCTTCGCCAGGCGTAGTTTCGACAGCGCTCTGCAAATTCCCTAAAATCCGAAGTTGCGCTCAGGGGTAGGGTAAGGTTGTGATGTTGCACTAGCGTTGATTCGCTATATAAAGCGAAGTTACGCTAGCGAAGGCTAATTTGCATACGGCGCTGAATTCAAATTTCAATGGAGGAATACGTATCTGCACTACAAATGCCAAGAAAACCTTCAAATCATCAAATAAAAACTTTATTTTGCCCTACACATGTGCCCACTGTCTAGGTAAGTTGCCATGAGTCAGGAAATGTAGGGGGGAAGGAGGGGAGCCCCAAAAAATTTTTAGATCTTTTTCAGCCTATCACCCATAATATAAAAAACACGCCAGCGTTTTTTGGGACTTAGAAAAAATTTTTTTTTGAAACAATCCCTATCTACTCTATTGCGCTTCGCCAGGTCTGAGGTGGTGAAGGAAGTCTAGCGTAAAAGGTAGCGTTCAGTACACTGCGCAAGTTAGTGAATTTGCGTAGTTACGTCGCTAGCGAAAATTCGTCTGGGGTAAGGGTGCGAAGTAACACTAGCGAAACTATGCCAGCGTTCGTTAGTGAATTTGCGCAGTAACGAAAATGCCAAACGCTAGCGAACTAACGCCAGCGTTCGGCGCTTCGCGTCTTAGTGAATTTGCCCCTGTGAGTCTCACTGTTTGTCTGTGTAGAACCAGCTCAGGGGCCCGATGTGGCCCTTGTGGATTGAGATGCAGCTCCATGCATGTTGCAAACATAAAAATGTGGATATTGTATTGTGCTATTGCCAACATAAAAACAAAGTATGCACAGTATGGCCTCAATGTTACCCATCACTGGCTAAAAGATCACATTATTACAAGAGGTTTATTCCTTCATATTTTCACTCTTTACTGTCATCTGATTCATTTACTTTTTCCCTCCACATAAGAGTGTGGGTATGCCCCCTAAATTCCCAGAACATTAACAGGAAAAAGTCTGGGCACAATGCTGGTCAGTGAGGAAACTAAGCACCTTCACCAGTGGCTCCACCAACACCACCAGTGAATTGAGGGGGAGGGCTGCACAAATACACCATATCTGCGGCCACTGCAATATTCCAAAAATACAACCTAATGATGTTACAGAAAGGCTTATTTCACGTGAATAAACTTGAAGGATATTGTCTTAAATGTAGCTTTTAGGCATCCACAGTAAGCTTTATGGCTGCAGTCAGATATCCCAGTGCACACAAAGGGGAGATTGCTACAATCAGAGATGGCCAGTCCAACCATCATGTGGGGTTCTGAGCAAAAGTCTCTGGATTGTGGGGCATATTTCTCAAGATTTGGGATTTGTCTCACCCCTGGGATAATTAATAAAGCTGCTCACACACCAGAAGATTTGGCACTTTGGTCCTAACAAGTGGATCTTGCCTAAATGGATCTTATCAAGCTGAGCTGGAAAAATTACTTTGTGTAAAAAAATGTTACTGAATGTTAGAAAAGCATTTATTTGTGGATTTCTTCACCTTTAATGGGGTCCCCTTACATTGAAGATAATAAAAGCATCAACAAATTCATGATCTCTGATGTGTTGCATTAGCCAGTCCAGCGCTATGAAGGTTCCTGTCCGCCCCACACCAGCGCTGGCGCAGAGAGAAACATGCGTCATTGGCACAGAGACAAACTTGCACCATTGGCACAGAGACAAACATGATATAAACATGATACAAAAAGCAGATATTCAGAATAGAGAGAAGAGTTTTATTGGCAAAGCCCTAAGGGCTCATTAGTGAAAGTGAAAAACTTGCGCAAATCACAACTTTTTTTTCTTACAAATTGCAGCATAATGACAGGGATAGAATTGCAACAGCAGTAACATTTCTGCTTAGTCAATAAGAGTGTCAATTTTGGGTGCACCAATGTGCGTATGCTAGAAACAAGTATCCCACAAATGAAATTTGTGCATCTCCGTTGCCTGTGTAGGTGCAACAGACTAGGAAGTCATGTCTCCTGAAGGCATGGGTGTCAGGGAGCCGGGAGCTCCCTCCAGGGAGGTAGTCAGGATCAAGGAGGAAGCCTTCTTGAGGGTGCAAGGTCGCGGTGTCCAAGGGGTTAATCCAAAGAGTAGTCAGAATCAGGCAAGAGTTCAGGGGCAGGCAGATAACAGCAAAGTCCAAAGTCCAGGCAGGGGTCAAGGATAATAATCAGGAACAGGATAGGAATATCAGCACACAGGAACCCAGGAAATACTTAGGGCAAGGTTTCCTATACTTGGGCGCCATTCTGGCGTCTAGTTGGCGTTTTTATTTTGAATTTGGTGCCATTGTGACGTCATTGACGCTCTTGCGCCGACGTCGGCGCGCTGACGTCATCGCGCCGGCGCCGCTACCCATGTGGCGGCCATGGGCGCCGCCATTTTGGGAGCGACGCCGGCAAGGAGGGACGCGCCTCCCGGAGCTCTTGGACCTGCTCCGGGCGGCGATCGTGACAATGGGGTCGCTACATGGTAGCTGCATGTCTGTGTGCCCTGTGCTACACCTTGCACATCATTCACAAGACAAAGTTGCATTGGGTGGAAGGAACACCCACATATATGCTAGTATCTCTGTAAAAAAAAAGCACTCAAGAGTCTGAGTACAGCAGAACTCGTATTTTCACCTAATAACCGGGGAGACGAATATCCACATGCTAGAAATAGGAATGTTCACTATTTCTTAATGTCCTAAACTGTTGGGAATTCTGGTTTACTCCAGCAATGGAAGAGTTAACCCTTCCAGGAGAAGTAACCAATCAACTTTGAGGGGCAGCTATAACAATCCCTTGGTCAGGTGATCCCACTGCCTGAGTTACATGTTATGGAGAGAGTGAGAGGTAATTACGGTTCTCAAGACTTTTCTAATGTATCTTGAGAGATTTTAGGTTACTGATATAAGTTTATATATTATATTATATCATTAATAATAATATCAATATACCTCAACCCACTTACTAGGGTTTTGGTTCTTTTGAGCAAGCAGACAATGAATCCACACCAATGTCAGGCTTACCGTCTGATCCAACGAGGAAGGAGCAGGAACTTGCAGAACACGAACCCACAAGCGCCTCGCACAACACTAACCCACCTGGAGTGGAACAGGGAGTAGTGATGTGGCGAGTAGCCAATGAGACTAACCAAGGCGAAGTACAGAGGGTTCAGGCAGAAGCGAAGTCAGGCAGGCCGAAGTCGGGGGCAGGCAGCGAAGAATCGTAAACGTAGTCAGGCAAGAAGATCAGGGCAGGCGGCAATGAGATAATCCGGAAACAAGCTGAGGTCAAAACACAGAAGATCAAGTAGAATTCAATTGCTAGGGGTTCAGTCAGATAACCTAATAACCAGGCAATGAGTCACAGTAAAAGATAGGTTTAAATAGAGCTATTTGGCGCCAAACTGGCGTCCTCGCGCTGGCGTCGCACAGCTGACGTCAGTGCGTCCGTCATTGGCGTCCATCGCTGGCGCCCTTGCGTCGGCGACCGCCGCCAGCGCTTTCGCGCCGGCGTCCGTCGCCGGCGTCCAACACCGCGCGCCAGCGCGCATCGGTTCCCTGATGAGCGCGCCTGCGCCGGAAGGAACGCGGAAGCGGATCCTCCCATTGCCCCCCATCACGGAGCGGCCTCAGGACGCGACTGGCAGAAGGTTTATCAGGGTAGCTCTTGTGAAAATTCTTCAACAGCTCAGCAGCATGGATGTTAGAAACAGGTTCCCAGGAATTCTCTTCCGGACCAAAGCCTTTCCAACTGACCAAATATTGGAGATGCTTGCCCCTAACACGGGAATCCAGGATCTTCTCAACCTCGAACTCCTCTTGACCATCCACTACAACAGGAAGTGGAGGAGAAGCTGTACGGCCAGGAAAGTGAAATGTGGAGGCTGGTTTAAGTAGAGCAGCATGAAATACTGGATGAATACACCAGGTTGCCAGGAGCTAAAGTTGGAAAGCCACAGGATTAATCTGACGAGTAATAGGAAAAGGACCCAGGAAACGTTGACCCAACTTCTTACTGGGGCAGGACAACTTGAGGTTAACAGTAGATAACCAAACACAGTCCCCCACCTTAAACTCTGGATCACTTCTTCGTTTCTTGTCCGCATAAATCTTGAAGTTCTGTTGCGCTCTCCTCATGTTCTTTTGAAGCTTCAGAAAGTTATCAGCCAAAAAGGTTAACCGGTCCTTGACTGCAGGAACAAGAATATCAGAAACAATGGAAGAAGGGAAGGTTACAGGATGTAGACCATAATTTGCAAAGAAGGGGGACTGATTGATAGAAGAATGTTGGGCATTATTATAGGCAAATTCCGCCAGAGGAAGGAGATTAACCCAATCATCCTGGAGATAAGATGAGTAACATCTCAAATACTGCTCAAGAGTCTGATTAGTTTGCTCCGTCTGGCCATTGGATTGAGGATGAAAAGCCGATGAAAGCGACACAGAAATCTTAAGAGCACCACATAAAGCTTTCCAGAACTGAGACGTAAACTGTGGGCCACGATCAGAAACTACCTCATCTGGAAGACCATGGAGTCTTACTACTTCCGTGATGAAGCAATCAGCCGTCTCAGAGGCAGAAGGAAGTCCAGGCAAAGATTTAAAATGAGCTATCTTGGTCAGGCGGTCAATAAAAACAACAATAGTGGAGCAATCACAGGAGGGTGGCAAATCAGAAATAAAGTCCATTGACACTGATCCCCAAGGACGAGAAGGAACTGGAAGGGGTTGGAGGAGGCCAATAGGTCGAACATGAGAGTCCTTGGATCTGGTACAGACTTCACAAGAGGAAACAAACTCCAAACAGTCTTTAGTCATCCCAGGCCACCAAAACAGTCTTTTAGCAGAAATAATAGTTTTCTTTATACCTGGATGACCCGCCAGTTTAGAGTCATGAATATTTTTAAGAACCTCCAAACGCATTTGTTCTGGAACAAAAATTTTCCCTTCATGAAGAAGAAAC
The DNA here is from genome assembly GCF_017654675.1 of Xenopus laevis. Classification (NCBI taxonomy): domain Eukaryota; kingdom Metazoa; phylum Chordata; class Amphibia; order Anura; family Pipidae; genus Xenopus; species Xenopus laevis. The sequence continues at coordinate 33,122 of NC_054381.1, read as the reverse complement.
CCTTCTTTGGGCACTAAAGAAGGTTCACAGACAGTTTTAGACGCATCCTTAATTTGGTTTACAAGAACAGATTGTAACAAAAGAAAGTTATTTGAGTTTAAAATTGTCTCAGGAGAAGAGAGAATCTCGTCCTCAGAGGAGAACATGCGAGATAGGGCATCCGCCTTGACATTCTTTGACCCGGGCCGGTAAGTAAGGTGAAAATTAAATCGCATGAAGAAAAGAGCCCACCTTGCTTGTCTAGGTCTTAATCTCTTGGCGGAACGCAGGTACTCCAAATTCCTATGATCAGTGAAAATGAGAATTGGGTGTTTGGACCCTTCGAGGAGATACCTCCACTCTTCTAATGCCAATTTAATAGCGAGTAATTCACGATCCGCCACGTCATAGTTACATTCACACTTGGCCAATTTACGTGAAAAAAAGGCAACTGGATGGAGTTCTTCTTGAACCCCAGACCTCTGTGATAAGACAGCGCCCACAGCAATTTCCGAAGCGTCGACCTCTAACGTAAATGAAAGAGCCAAGTCTGGATGACGAAGGATTGGAGCCGACGTAAAGAGTTTTTTCAATTTCTCAAAAGCCATCTGAGCCTGTGGTGACCAAAATAATTTTTGATTACAGTGTGTGAGTTCAGTTATTGGTAAAATAATTTGAGAAAAATTCTTTATGAATTTTCTATAGAAATTAGCGAATCCAATGAAGTGTTGAACAGCTTTCTTAGAAGAAGGGATAGGCCAATCAATGATTGCAGAGATCTTCTTGGAATCCATTTGGATTCCTAAAGGAGAAATAAAGAACCCCAAAAAGTCCACAGATGTCTGTTCAAATAAGCACTTCTCGACTTTGGCATAGAGCTGGTGAGTACAGAGGCGGGCAAGAACTTTCTTCACATGCATTCTGTGCTCCTCCAAAGAACTAGAAAAAAATTAGAATATCATCCAGATAAATGATGACAAAAATATCAAGAAAGTCTCGAAAAACATCGTTGACGAAATGCTGAAATGTAGCGGGAGCATTACAAAGTCCAAACGGCATGACAAGATATTCAAAATGACCATAACGGGTGCGGAACGCTGTCTTCCATTCATCCCCTTCCCGAATTCTAACTAAGTTGTATGCTCCTCGAAGATCAAGTTTAGAGAAAATCTTGGCCTCCTTAAATCATTGGAATAGCTCTGGAATGAGAGGAAGAGGGTAACGATTCTTGACCGTGATCTTATTTAAGTCTCTATAATCGATACAAAATCTCAATGAATGATCTTTTTTTTCGACGAAGAAAATCCCAGCTCCGGCGGGAGAAGAAGACTGTCGGATAAATCCCTTGATTTTCATCCAAATATGTGCGTAATTCCAGGAGTTCAGGCTCAGTTAAAGGATAAATACGTCCGAAAGGGATTTGAGCTCCCGGGAGAAGATTAATGGGACAGTCATAAATACGATGGGGAGGTAGCCTATCGGCCCCTCTCTTGTTGAAAACATCAGCGAATTCCCAATAAGCCAGGGGAAGTAGATCATGGATTTCAGAAGAAGGAGAAAGGGAACATACTTTAATTGAAGAAGACGAATTCTCTAATTTACATTTAGAAAGGCAAAAATTTGAAGAAAATGTTACACCACCAGTGGCCCAATTGATAGATGGGTTATGTCTCTGTAACCAGGGTAACCCCAAGATGATAGGGAATAATGGAGACGTAACCAAACCAAAGTTTATTACTTCTGCGTGAATTTTATTAATCACAACAAAAAGTGCAGCAGTCTCTTGAACCACAGGACCTGAAGTAATCAGAGAACCATCCGCCACACGAAGTGCTATAGGGTTCTTCTTGGATTGGAGAGGGATTTGGAACTGAAGAGCAACTTTACTGTCCAAGAAGCACCCACTTACCCCGGAATCAAGTATTGCTTGAAGTTCCACCACCTTGTCTCCCCACTGCAGGGATAGAGAAATTGTCAGTAAGGACACAGAAAAGTTACAACCATTAAAGTCTCTTTCACAAGCCTCCTTACCCGAGGGACGAGTCGGACAATTCCGAAGAAGATGGCCCGCTTGAACACAGTATAGGCAAAGATTAAGCCTGCGACGTCTGAGGCGCTCTTCAGGGGTTAATGCGGACTTAATGGCTCCAATTTGCATCGGCTCTGGGGCTGTAGTGATAGTGGCTGTAGGAACCGTAGATGTCATCATAGGAGGCATACGGATAGGAGGTGGAGCAGAAGGTAAGAGCCAAGTAGGAGATAAAAGGCCAGCTTTTTCAGCCTTTTCCTCCTCCCTACGTTCTCTAAGTCTTTGATCCAACTGAATGGAGATATGGATAAGCTCCTCCAAGGTGTCAGGAATGCCTGCACGGGCCAACTCATTTTTCAGCTCAGCTGAAAGACCCAGACAGTAACTGTTCTTCAGTGCTGCAGGGTTCCATTCAGTATCCTCTGCCCACTGACGGAACTCCAGAGTATAGTCCTCAACAGGACGGGCACCTTGCCTCAAGGCATGCAGGGCGGCTTCAGCAGTGGAGGTTCTGTGTGGGTCATCATAGACCACTGCCATGGCATCAAAGAAAGAGTCCACTGTAGCCAAAACAGGACTTTGACGGTTCATAAGACGGAAGGCCCAAGTCTGGGGCTCACCAGTCAGGAAGGAGATGACAACCCCAACCCGTGTCTGTTCATTCGGATAGGTGTGGGGCTTAAGGGTAAATAGCAGCTTGCAGCTACTTCTAAAGTTGCAGAATTCTTCCGGTCACCAGCAAATTTTTCTGGGAAGGCGACTTTCTGCTCCGAAATCTCGGAAGTAATTACTTGCACTTCAGTTGGAACAGAGGAAGGAGATACTGTAGCAGAGGAGGGAATTGCAGCCGGGGGATGTGCTCTGATATGCTCCTGTAGCTGAGAGTAACCGCTCTGCAGCTCCCGAACGGCTTGGGTCAAAGACGACAGCTGTTGCGTCAGGACAGCAAATGGAGAAGCCCCTTCGGTTGGATCCATGGCCTGGTTATACTGTCAGGCTTACCGTCTGATCCAACGAGGAAGGAGCAGGAACTTGCAGAACATGTACCCACAAGCGCCTCGCACAACACTAACCCACCTGGAGTGGAACAGGGAGTAGTGATGTGGCGAGTAGCCAATGAGACTAACCAAGGCAAAGTACAGAGGGTTCAGGCAGAAGCGAAGTCAGGCAGACCGAAGTCGGGGGCAGGCAGCGAAGAATCGTAAACTTAGTCAGGCAAGAAGATCAGGGCAGGCGGCAATGAGATAATCCGGAAACAAGCTGAGGTCAAAACACAGAAGATCAAGTAGAATTCAATTGCTAGGGGTTCAGTCAGATAACCTAATAACCAGGCAATGAGTCACAGTAAAAGATAGGTTTAAATAGAGCTATTTGGCGCCAAACTGGCGTAATCGCGCTGGCGTCGCACAGCTGACGTCAGTGCGTCCGTCATTGGCGTCCATCGCTGGCGCCCTTGCGTCGGCGACCGCCACCAGCGCCTTCACACCGGCGTCCGTCGCCGGCGTCCAACACCGCGTGCCGGCGCGCATCGGTTCCCCGATGAGCGCGCCCGCGCCTGCGCCGGAAGCAACGAGGAAGCTGATCCTCACAACCAAAGAGTGTATAGTAAAGTGATGTATTTTAAAATAAATCAATTGATTGTTCTACATAAATGATTACACTTATAGACTAAACAAAAATGACAATATTTACAGTTCAACATTACACAAGTCTACATTGTTGTTACCAAAAAGGTAGGGGAATAGAGTTCAGCTTCATCTCTGCCTTCCCCTCTGGTCTTCATTCCTCACATGTTGGCTTGTCCTAGGCTCCTCTGGCTTCTCCAGCTCTCTAGCTGCCTCCTCTCAGCTGCCCAGCTCCCTCACATTTGTCCAGCGTTCTTTTATCCTGGGTTCTCATCTGCCCCCACAGAAACCCTCCCAACTGCCAAGATGCTGTGATAAACCCCCAACTTGCCTACATCCTGTTGAGCAAGTTTTCTTGCATACAAAATCCGTTTTATGGTCCCCACAGCAGACATAGGCCTTAGTAGTCACAGGAAAACCTTTGTTATGATAATCAGGGCTTCATGTAAGTACCCTGAACAACAGCTTTCATATTAAATAACAAAATCAAGATGGCAATTTCTTACACTGAGTCTGACTCCTGAAGTTGTTATTTCTTGCAGTTCTGTCTGTCCCGGCCCATTTGTGCGGCTGCATTGAAAATTTCCTGAGCTCTGTGTGTAAATACATAGTTACATAGTTAAATTGGGTTGAAAAAAGACAAAGTCCATCAAGTTCAACCCCTCCAAATGAAAACCCAGCATCCACACACCCCTCTCTACTTTAAATTTAATTCTATATACCCATACCTATACTAACTATAGAGCTTAGTATCACAATAGCCTTTGATATTATGTCTGTCCAAAAAATCATCCAAGTCCCTCTTATAGTCATTAAAGGACCAGTAACATCAAAAAATTAAATTGTTTTAAAGTAATAAAAATATAATGTAGTGTTGCCCGGCACTAGTTAAACTGCTGTGTTTGCTTCAGAAACACTACTATTGTTTATATAAATAAGCTGCTGTGTAGCCATGGGGGCAGCCATTCAAAGGAGAAAAGGCTCAAGTTACACAGCAGACAGCAGATAAGCTCTGTCTGTCTAATGGTGTTATCTGTTATCCATTATCTATCCTGTGCCATTTAGCCGTTTTTCAATTTCCGCCATTGCTACACAGCAGCTTGTTAATATGAAATATAGTAGTGTTTCTGAAGCAAACACATCCGTTTTACCAGTACAGGGCAACACTACATGATATTTTCATTACTTTAAAACACTTTCAGTTTTTGGTGTTACTGTTCCTTTAACTGAATCAGCATCACAACATCACCCGGCAGTGCATTCCACAACCTCACTGTCCTGACTGTGAAGAACCACCTATGTTGCTTCAAATGAAAGTTCTTTTCTTCTAGTCTAAAGGGGTGGCCTCTGGTACGGTGATCCACTTCATGGGTAAAAAGGTCCCCTGCTATTTGTCTATAATGTCCTCTAAACCCTAACCCAACCTTGACAGTCTCCCCTCATAATTTAAGTCCTCCATCCCTCCAACCAATTTAGTGGCACGTCTCTGCACTCTCTCCAGCTCATTTATATTCCTCTTAAGGACTAGAGTCCAAAACTGCACTGCATACTCCAGATAAGGCCTATAAAGAGACATAATTATGTTTTCATCCCTTGAGTTAATGCCCTTTTTTATGCAAGACAGAACTTTATTTGCTTTAGTAGCCACAGAATGACACTGCCCAGAATTAGACAACTTATTATCTACAAAAACCCCAAGATCCTTCGCAAGGAAACTCCCAACACACTGCCATTTAGTTTATAACTTGCATTTATATTATTTTTGCCAAAGTGCATAACCTTGCATTTATCAACATTGAACCTCATTTACCACCACTCTTTGTAGTCTATCTTTTAGCCAGTTCTCTATCCAGGTAAAAAATAATATGTTCCAGGCCAACATTCCTTAATTTAACCAGTAACCTTCTGTGTGGCACTGTATCAAATGCTTTAGCAAAGTCTAAGTAAATCACATCCACTGCCATCCCAGAATCCAGGTCTCTACTTACCTTCTCATAAAAAGAAATTAAGTTAGTCTGGCAAGATCTATTACGCATAAAACCATGCTGGCACAAACTCATAGTATTATGATTTGCTATGAAGTCCAGTATCTTATCCTTTATTAACCATTCGAAAAGCTTTCCTACCACTGACGTCAGACTAACTGGCCTATAGTTTTGAGGCTGAAACGGGATCCTTTTTTCAATAGAGGCACCACATTAGCAATTCGCCAGTCTCTCGGCACTATGCCAGATCTCAATGTATCCTGAAAATTAAGTAAAGAGGTTTGGCAATCACAGAGCTTAGCTCACTAAGTACCCTGGGATGAATACCATCTGGCCCCGGACCTTTGTTAATCTTAACATGCTCTAGTCTCTTTTGAATTTCATCATGTGTGAACCATGCATCATTAGTTGTATTACTAGAATTGGAACTATTAAGAAGGAAACCTTCACTTATTGGTTCCTCATTTGTGTAGACAGATGAAAAATATGAGTTCAGAATCTGCACTTTTATTTTGTTTTTATCAACCAGCTGACCCCCCTCTGATAGTAAGGGTTGCTGCTTTTACTGATACTGTTCTGCCAATTGTTTCTTTCCTCTTCGAACTTTTATTTTTGAGCAGCAAATTTTGTTTTTTTTGAATTCTCCATTACCATTACTGATGTTTTGTTGCAGATTTATCCGGACTAGTTGTGTTCTGTGTGACTTCAGAGTTTGATTCATTTGTCTACACTCAAGTCACTGCTAGTGGGTGCTTAACCCTTTCAGCTCAACTCCTACCAACCACCTGCTAGTTATTTGTATACAATATTACCACAACCAATTGCTTCTTAATCATTATCTGGAGCTAAAGCAACTTGGCTTTCATTGCTGAATTAACTTATCTGAAGCAAAGTTAAATCTGCAGAAACCCTAAATCTCGCTTCAACTTTTTTAAAGAAAACAAACACAAGGTGCTAATTTACTAAACTATTAACCATTAACTATTAACCAAACTATAAACCATTAACAGAGCCAGTACGCTATAAGGGAGGCGGGGCAGGCTTTAGCTCACTAACCACACCTCCTCCAATCAGTGCCATTTTATTTGAATTCATCAGCCAATGTAAGATAGGCAGGAAATAGAAACTGGGGAGGCGGGCCCTGAATCTCCTCCTCTCCTGCTGAGGAACAGAAGATGGAGCAGGAAGGGGAAGAATTTTTATGTGTCTAATCTGCTTTCTCACTTTCTCTGCAGCTGGAATGTAATGGTGACATCACAAATTAACCCTGCAATGGACAGAGGCAGCCTGTTAGTATTGCTACTTCTGTACAGCTACTTCCCAGTGACACATTATAGCAGCACTACTAACTAATGGAACCATAGCCTGACTTGTACTAGTACTACCACCAGAGTTGCCACCTTTTCCTAATTTTCTTACAGCTGGTGGGGGGAGGGAACAAAAAAGAGGCGGGGTGGGATGTCAAAAGGGGCGGGCATGACATAAAAGGGGCCTGGTCACGGCACAGAAGATTTCAATGAGGAGGACATAAGATAAGTTTACAGGGGATTGGGGGCAGGCCGAGGGGTCTTTTTAAGGGTATTACAAATTTACAGGCAGCTACATTGCCGGTAAATTTGTAATACCGGCCCCGGCCTTGGCAGGGTGGCAACCCTAACTACCACTGAATTACAGAGCATGCTGGGAAATATTGTTCAATTTGTTCCACTCTTTCCCATTATCTTTTGGTTTATGGAGCTTGCTGGGAAACATAGCCAACTTGTATTACTTCTTTGTACCAGCAGTTCCCATGATCCTTCCATTAATAGAGATTTCTGGGATGGCTAGCCCATCACTTCCCATTATGCTCTGCCCTGTTGGGCATAGTGGAAAATAAAACCCATATTGTCATACCCATATCATTGGGTTAATGGAGTGTAGGGAAGTGTTATTTGCCCTTTACCTAACTGCATAACCCTGTGACTTTAAATCTGGAGCCACCAAAAACATGGCTGCTGCTTGCACTGCAGTGAGACAGTTTTCTGCCACAGCCTGGCCAATCAGCAAGAAGGATTTGCTTCTGACCTTGTGAACTCTCTGAAAGAAGTTTGGAGCCAAAATGAAAGTGAGGCTGAGGTTAAGCAGGAAGAAGAGAAGAAGAAAGCATGGTCTCTGCACAGCAGCCTGAGATTTCTTCTCTCTGCTGTAAGTGTTCCTGCTGATTTATCTGAGTAGGAAGCCAGGGATTTCACCTATAGAATATTTACCCATATAGGGAATCCCATAGTCAGAGCACAGGGAGTTAGTTAACCCTTTCCAGTCAGCCATCATAGTGAGTGGAACTAGTGCAGCTGAGCTATTGCTAGGGGAGTAATCCCTGTAGGATAGAGAGGACTTCAGCCCTGTAGTGAGTTGCCAGCGTGTACACCCGATCTGGACTGTGGATTTCCCATGAGCCTCTGTGACACGTACAGTGGATCCTCAGGAATTCAGGAAGCCTTTCCCTACACCAGCATTCCAAGCTCAGTGTGGATTAAAGCTGCCAGACTGCTTCCCTGTATCTGCTCTGCCTCACAGGATCCTTCTTCTTTCACTATCACTGGGAGTTGGTGAGACCTTCACTTTACACATCCCGGGGGCATCAATCTGGTGTTGCAACACATAATTCTCATCATATTACTGTAGGGTTAGGGTTATATCCCCTCAGACCCCTAGTGTGCACACTCACCATTCTTAAAGTGACACTGGACATTTTCATACAAATGGTGATACTTCTTATATTGTCTAATATTTATTGTATTATTGTTATTTCACTGTTCTTATTGCATTGCATATATTACATTACATATTACTGCATATCTGCTTATTGTGTGGTTTATTGTCTGCTACAATTGGTACCAAAATCACTGCTATTGCAGTTCCCAGTGAGTTATATGCCACCAACATCTGGTTTTAGCCCTGGCTGGAGGCACTTAACTTATCCAAACCCCTAAATCTCCCACTTAGCGGAGGCTTGGGATCTATATTGTTAGCGCCACAGTGTGGCCCTGGATATTCCTGCCAAGAAAGGGTTACAGGAGCATGCTGGGAAATGTAGGCCCAGGTTCATTTATATTCCTTAAAAATAAAATCATGCCTGCATTCTTCCTGTCAGTGTAACTTGTGCCCCTGTGTGCATTGGTATCAGCAACTAGTGGTGTATAATACATACTCCAGCAGGACAGAGAATACTCACTGCTTTTATTTCTTATTTATCTTTTTGTACTAAGCACCACTCATTTGCTATGTGTATAATGCATAATACAGTGTGTCTCACCCCACTTGTACTGTACTGGCTCAAGTAATACCAACTGCCTTTATTATACTTAGCACCCCCCATATTATATGTGTATTATCCATGCTATAGTGTGTCTCACCCCACTTGTACTGTACTGGCTCAAGTAATACTAACTGCCTTTATTATACTTAGCACCCCCATATTATGGGTGTATAATACATTCTACAGTGCGTCTCACCCCACTTGTACTGTACTGGCTCAAGTAGGGCCACCATCAGGTGTCACAGTTGTCCCGGGCCAGCAGGATTTTGTGTCTTAGGGGGGGCCCGGCCATGCTTCACTTACTTGATTAGCCAGGCCCCCCTGTCTTCCGCGTGCTGCACAGCAGCTCTGTGCACAAGGCGTTTCTCCTATTAAAATTTCCTATAACCTCATTGGTCCTTTAAGAATAAGTCCTGGTAATTCTGCATTGGGATTGAATCCCTTTATCCAATCCCTGTACAGCTTTACTGGGACTTATTCTTAAAGGACCACAAGGGTACAGGAAATCTTAATAGGAGAAATGCTTTGTGCACACTGTGCTGCACGCTGAACACAGGGGGGACCGGCTAATCAAGTAAGTAAAGCATGGCTGGGCCCTTAGACACAAAATCCTGGCAAGCAATTTTTTTTAAAAATTGGGGGGATCTGGCCAATTTTTTTTTATACTTGCAGGGGGGCCCCTGATCACCAATGGCTTTTTATAACTTGGGGGGGCAGGACATCAATTTTTTTTTACTTTCAGGGGGGCACCTGATCACCAATGTGTTTGTTTTTTTTAAAAACTTTTATGGGGGGCCCTGGCGCCAATGTTTTTTTTTAACTTATAGGGGGGCCCTGATCACCAAATTTTTTTTTTAGCCTGTAGGGGGGCCCTGACCGCCAATTTTTAAAAAAATTTGGGTGGATCTGGCCAATTTTTTTCTTTATACTTACAGGGGGGGGGTCTGGTCACCAACTATTATTTTTTTAAATTGCAGGGGGGCCCCTGATCACCAATGTTTTTTTTAAAAAAAACAAAACTTTTATGGGGGGCCCCTGGCACCAATGTTTTTTATTTTTTTAACTTATAGGGGGCCCTGATCATCAATTATTTTTTTTTAAATTGCAGGGGGGCCCCTGATCACCAATGTTTTTTTAAAAATCTGGCCAATTTTTTTCTTTGTACTTGCAGGGGGGGCCCTGATCACCAAAGGCTTTTTATAACTTGGGGGGGAGGGCAGGCAGGCCATCAATTTTTTTTACTTGCAGGGGGGCCTCTGATCACCAATGTTTAAAAAAAAAAAAAAAAACTTTTATGGGGGGCCCTGGCGCCAATGTTTTTTTAACTTATAGGGGGGCCCTGATCATCAATTTTTTTTTTTAAATTGCAGGGGGGCCCCTGATCACCAATGTTTTTTTAAAAATCTGGCCAATTTTTTTCTTTGTACTTGCAGGGGGGGCCCTGATCACCAAAGGCTTTTTATAACTTGGGGGGGAGGGCAGGCAGGCCATCAATTTTTTTTACTTGCAGGGGGGCCTCTGATCACCAATGTTTAAAAAAAAAAAAAACTTTTATGGGTGGGGCCCTGGCGCCAATGTTTTTTTGTTTTTTTTAACTTGTAGGGGGGCCCTGACCACCAATTTTTTTAAAATTTGGGGGGATCTGGTCAGTTTTTTTTCCGGTAAATTTGTAATACCGGCCCCGGCCTTGGCAGGGTGGCAACCCTAACTACCACTTATTCACTGAATTACAGAGCATGCTGGGAAATATTGTTCAATTTGTTCCACCCTTTCCCATTATCTTTTGGTTTATGGAGCTTGCTGTGAAACATAGCCAACTTTTATTACTTCTTTGTACCAGCAGTTCCCATGATCCTTCCATTAATAGAGATTTCTGGGATGGCTAGCCCATCACTTCCCATTATGCTCTGCCCTGTTGGGCATAATGGAAAATAAAACCCATATTGTCATACCCATATCATTGGGTTAATGGAGTGTAGGGAAGTGTTATTTGCCCTTTACCTAACTGCATAACCCTGTGACTTTAAATCTGGAGCCACCAAAAACATGGCTGCTGCTTGCACTGCAGTGAGACAGTTTTCTGCCACAGCCTGGCCAATCAGCAAGAAGGATTTGCTTCTGACCTTGTGAACTCTCTGAAAGAAGTTTGGAGCCAAAATGAAAGTGAGGCTGAGGTTAAGCAGGAAGAAGAGAAGAAGAAAGCATGGTCTCTGCACAGCAGCCTGAGATTTCTTCTCTCTGCTGTAAGTGTTCCTGCTGATTTATCTGAGTAGGAAGCCAGGGATTTCACCTATAGAATATTTACCCATATAGGGAATCCCATAGTCAGAGCACAGGGAGTTAGTTAACCCTTTCCAGTCAGCCATCATAGTGAGTGGAACTAGTGCAGCTGAGCTATTGCTGGGGGAGTAATCTCCTGTAGGATAGATAGGACTTCAGCCCTGTAGTGAGTTGCCAGCGTGTACACCCGATCTGGACTGTGGATTTCCCATGAGCCTCTGTGACACGTACAGTGGATCCTCAGGAATTCAGGAAGCCTTTCCCTACACCAGCATTCCAAGCTCAGTGTGGATTAAAGCTGCCAGACTGCTTCCCTGTATCTGCTCTGCCTCACAGGATCCTTCTTCTTTCACTATCACTGGGAGTTGGTGAGACCTTCACTTTACACATCCCGGGGGCATCAATCTGGTGTTGCAACACATAATTCTCATCATATTACTGTAGGGTTAGGGTTATATCCCCTCAGACCCCTAGTGTGCACACTCACCATTCTTAAAGTGACAGTGGACATTTTCATACAAATGGTGATACTTCTTATATTGTCTGATATCCATTGTATTATTGTTATTTCACTGTTCTTATTGCATTGCATATATTACATTACATATTACTGCATATCTGCTTATTGTGTGGTTTATTGTCTGCTACAATTGGTACCCAAAATCACTGCTATTGCAGTTCCCAGTGAGTTATATGCCACCAACATCTGGTTTTAGCCCTGGCTGGAGGCACTTAACTTATCCAAACCCCTAAATCTCCCACTTAGCGGAGGCTTGGGATCTATATTGTTAGCGCCACAGTGTGGCCCTGGCTATTCCTACCAAGAAAGGGTTACAGGAGCATGCTGGGAAATGTAGGCCCAGGTTCATTTATATTCCTTAAAAATAAAATCATGCCTGCATTCTTCCTGTCAGTGTAACTTGTGCCCCTGTGTGCATTGGTATCAGCAACTAGTGGTGTATAATACATACTCCAGCAGGACAGAGAATACTCACTGCTTTTATTTCTTATTTATCTTTTTGTACTAAGCACCACTCATTTGCTATGTGTATAATGCATAATACAGTGTGTCTCACCCCACTTGTACTGTACTGGCTCAAGTAATACTAACTGCCTTTATTATACTTAGCACCCCCATATTATGGGTGTATAATACATTCTACAGTGCGTCTCAACCCAGTTGTACTGTACTGGCTCAAGTAATACTAACTGCCTTTATTATACTGAGCACCCCCATATTATATGTGTATTATCCATGCTACAGTGTGTCTCACCCCACTTGTACTGTACTGGCTCAAGTTATACTAACTGCCTTTATTATACTTAGCACCCCCATATTATGGGTGTATAATACATTCTACAGTGTGTCTCAACCCACTTGTACTGTACTCGCTCAAGTAGGGCCGCCATCAGGTGTCACAGGGGGGACAGTTGTCCCGGGCCCGCAGGATTTTGTGTCTTAGGGGGGCCTGGCCATGCTTCACTTACTTGATTAGCCAGGCCCCCCTGTCTTCCGCTTGCTGCACAGCAGCTCTGTGCACAAAGCGTTTCTCCTATTAAAATTTCCTGTAACCTCATTGGTCCTTTAAGAATAAGTCCTGGTAAATCTGCATTGGGATTGAATCCCCTTATCCAATCCCTGTACAGCTTTACTGGGACTTATTCTTAAAGGACCACAAGGGTACAGGAAATCTTAATAGGAGAAACGCTTTGTGCACACTGTGCAGCACGCTGAACACAGGGGGGACCGGCTAATCAAGTAAGTGAAGCATGGCTGGGCCCTTAGACACAAAATCCTGGCAAGCAATTTTTTAAAAAAATTGGGGGGATCTGGAATTTTTTTTATACTTGCAGGGGGCCCCTGATCACCAAAGGCTTTTTATAACTTGGGGGGGGCAGGACATCAGTTTTTTTTTACTTGCAGGGGGGCCCCTGATCACCAATGTTTTTTTTAAAAAAAACTTTTATGGGGGCCCTGGCGCCAATGTTTTTTTTTTTTTAACTTATAGGGGGGCCCTGATCACCAATTTTTTTTTAGCCTGTAGGGGGGCCCCGACCACAAATTTTTTAAAAAATTTGGGGGGATCTGGCCAATTTTTTTCTTTATACTTGCAGGGGGGGGGCCCTGATCACCAAAGGCTTTTATAACTTGGGGGGGCAGGCAGGCCATCAATTTTTTTTACTTGCAGGGGGGCCTCTGATCACCAATGTTTTAAAAAAAAAAAACTTTTATGGGGGGCCCTGGTCACCAATTATTATTTTTTTTTATTTGCAGGGGGGCCCCTGATCACCAATGTTTTTTTTTAAAAAAAAACTTTTATGGGGGGGCCCCTGGCGCCAAAGTTTTTTTGTTTTTTTTTAACTTATAGGGGCCCCTGATCACCAATTATTTTTTTTTAAATTGCAGGGGGGCCCCTGATCACCAATTTTTTAAAAAAAATTGGGGGGATCTGGCCAATTTTTTTCTTTATACTTGCAGGGGGGGCCCTGATCACCAAAGGCTTTTTATAACTTGGGGGGGGGCAGGCAGGCCATCAATTTTTTTACTTGCAGGGGGCCTCTGATCACCAATGTTTTTAAAAAATAAAAAAAAAAAACTTTTATGGGGGGCCCTGGCGCCAATGTTTTTTTAACTTATAGGGGGGCCATTGTCACCAATTATTATTTTTTTTAAATTGCAGGGGGGGCCCTGATCACCAATGTTTTTAAAAAAAAAAAAAAAAACTTTTATGGGGGGGCCCTGGCGCCAATGTTTTTTTTGTTTTTTTTAACTTATAGGGGGCCCTGATCACCAATTCTTTTTTTTAAACTGCAGGGGGGCCCCTGATCACCATTTTTTTTTAACTTGTAGGGGGGCCCTGACCACCAATTTCTAAAAAATTTGGAGGGATCTGGTCAGTTTTTTTTATACTTGCAAGGGGCAAGTTCCAATCGCCAATGGCTTTTTAAAACTTTTAAAACGGCCATCAATCTTTTTTTACTTGCAGGGGGGCCCCTTATCACCAATGTTTTTTAAAAAAACTTTTATGGGAGACCCTGGCACCAAATTTTTTTTTTTAACTTGTAGGGGGCTCTGACCACCAAATTTTTTTTAAAAAAAAATTATGGGGGGCGCTGGCTCCACAGTTTTTTTTAATTTATAAGGGGGCCTGACCATCAATAGCTTTTTATAACTTGTGTGTGTGTGGGGAGGGGCTGCCTTTTTTAGCACTGATGTCTGTGTGGTCTTTTAACTGTAGTGTGGAGTGGGCTGGATCTGGGGTGGGTGGGTTTGTTGTACGGGGCCCCGTGATTTCTAATGGCGGCCCTGGGCTCAAGTAATGCTAACTGTCTTTATTATACTGAGCACCCCCCCTATATTATATAGTGAATAAAGTACCCCCTCTTGTAAAATATAAGGATATTATAAGTTACTGAGGAGTTTCATGACCATATAAAAACACGAGGCCAAAGGCCGAGTGTTTTTATACAGGTCATGGAACTCTGAGGTAACTTCTAATATCCTCATATTTTGCAACTGGGGTACTTTATTTATTATAATACACAAGTTTCAGTGAGTCATGTGACAAAAATGATATCAGAACTCACCGTTTATAACTGATGACATCAGAACTCACCATTTATAAGGATATAATTTACAAGATATTGATGGCTTTTGTGTATTATATGTGTATTATGCATGCTACAGTGTCTCTCACACCTACTTGTACTGTACAGGCTCAAGTAATACTAACTGCCTTTATTGTACTGAGCACCCCCATATTACAGGTGTTTAATACATTCTACCGTGCGTTTCACCCCCACTTATACTCCACTGGGTCAGGTGATACTAACTCCATTTATTGTACTGCACACCCCAATATTATGGGTGCATAATGCATGATAAATTATGGGTGCACAATGCATGTCTTGCCCCCTCCTTGGGTCATTTAGTATTAATATTTTTTAGTCTTCTCATTGCTACAGTGTCTCATCCCCTCCTTGGGTCAGTTAGTAGTAATTATTTTTATTGTTTTGAGAACCCCATTATTATGGGTCCATGATGCATACTATAGCATGCCTCATCCCCACTCACACTGTACAGGGTCAAATAATGCCAATGCCTGTATTGTACCGAGCACCCCTATATTATGGACACATAATACATGCTACAGTGTGTCTCATCCCCTCATACTCTACTGAGTAAAATAAAGAGTTTGTACTGAGCACCCCAATGTTATTGGTGTATTATGCATGTTACAGTGTGCGTCACCCCCACTTGTACTCTACTTGGTCAAGTAACACTAACTTCTTTTATTGTACTGAGAACCCCCTTATTATGCATGTATAATACATTCTACAGCTTATCTTACCCCCACTCTACTGGGTATAGTAATCAGAAATGGCTTTCATTGTACTGGGCTCCTCTATATTATTGGTATATAATACATGCTACAGTGTGTCTCATCCTCATTTGTACTCTACTGGGTCAATTTGTACTAACTGTTTTAATTGTACTGGGCACCCCCATGTTATGGGTGTATGATGCATGCTGAAGTGGGTCTCACCCTTACTTGTACATTAACCCTAATATACATGCTACAGCGTGTCTTAACCCACTTGTACTCTACTGGGGCAAGTAATACTAACTCCATTTATTGTACTGCTCGACCCAATATTACGGAGGCATAATGCATGATATAGTTGGTCTCACCTCCCACTTGTGCTCTTCTGTTTAATGTCATGCTAGCTGCTTTTAATGCATTGCTCACCCCCATATTATGTATGTATTATGCTACAATATGTCTCACCCCTTCCTTGGGTCAAGTAGTACTAATTATTTTTAGTTAATCGTTAGATTGGTTTATTTTACTCAAATTTGATTGGTTTAGAATTTATACTACAGCATCTCACCCCCACTTGTACTCTACTCAGTCAAGTTATGCTAACTGCCTTTATTATATTGAGCACCCCCCATATTTTGGGTGTATATATTACATGCTGCAGTGTGTCGCACTCCCACTTGTACTCTAATACCTTTATTGTACTGGACACCCCATCATTTGGGTGTATAATACATGATGCAGTGTTTCTCATCCTATTTGTACTCTACAGGGTAATTTAACCCTTTAAGTGCAACAGATCGTAGAATCTACGTTCTGTGGATCAAAGGACCAAAGTGCCACAGATTGTAGATTCTACGATCTCCAGCACTTCCGGGTTCCAGTGCGCTGCGGTTGCATTTAAAACCGCAAGCGCACGTTACATCGTGGCAGAACCCCCTAGGCAACGAGCAAAACCGGTCATACTTACCAGTCTCCCCACCGATCGTCGCTGGAACCAATAGGAGTGCAGGGCGCACGCAATGCGCATGGCTGTGACGCGCTCCTGCTGCCCAAATAAATCCAGCCCTCCTGACGCCTCCCCTTTCACTCCTACTGCGCACTTGTGTCTGTTGGAGCCCTCCTGCTGCCTTCCTGTGGTTCTCCTGCTGGTTTGGTCGCCTTGATTGCCTGCCTTGGATTCAGTGAGCTGAACTACAACACCCTTACACTGTTTATTTTACTTGTTTCCTTCTAATCTCTCTAAATTTGGTGGTTTTTTTTTTTAATATTTTTTTCTTCTGTCTTTCTCATTTAGCACACTTTTGTACACTCACACACTTTCAGGCATCTT
This sequence comes from Xenopus laevis, assembly GCF_017654675.1. Lineage (NCBI taxonomy): Eukaryota > Metazoa > Chordata > Amphibia > Anura > Pipidae > Xenopus > Xenopus laevis. Next base: position 16,271 of record NC_054381.1, on the reverse strand, counting down.
TGCCAAGCACACACTCACACACACACTCACACTTCTACACTTTTTCTTTCCCCTCTACTTCTTTTCTTTTCTTTTCTTTCTTTCTTTGCTTTCTTTAGTAGTTGTTTTTTTTTTGCTAAAACTTTATTTCTACTCTTGTTCTATAATTATCTGCTTTATTTTATTGTATTTTTGCAGTTTTTTTACCATTTTCATTGTTGCTTTGTGTTTTATATCTATTATATTGCATTTTCACTTTTATTTGCTGTTTGGTGCCTGTTATTACCAGTAAAAAGTTTGCCTTTGCAGTGACGTTGGTGGATCAAGGTTTCTAACCACCAATTTCATTCCAATAGCTGTTATTTTTATTGTCTTAGCTGATTTTTATTATATTTTGTTGTTTTATTCTGCTTTTGCCCTTTGCTGCTTGTTTAGTGCCCCCAAAAAAGTTTGCCTTTGCAGTGACGCTGGTTGGTCTAGGTTTCTGGCCCCCGATTTCATTCCAATAGCTGTTGTTTTTTGTGCTTTAGCTGATTTTTATTACATTTTGTTGTTTTATTCTGTTTTTCATTTGCATTGCCCTTTGCTACTTGTTTAGTGCCCCAAAAAAATAGTTGTGTTTGCAGTGACGCTGGTTGGTCTAGGTTTCTGGCTCCCGATTTCATTCCAATAGCTGTTGGTTTTAATGCTTTGGGTGATTTTATTCCAGACTGTTCCTTTGCCCTGTTTGCTTGTTTAGTGCCCCCAAAAGGTTCTTTTCGATTTTGGGCACGTGCAGTGTCTTGTCTGTAATCTATTCTGTAGATTTCTGGAAGGAGTTCAAGTTCTAGTTTTTTTCTTCTTCTTCTTGTTTGTATTAGCAGTGGTTAACTGTTGGTCAGATCTTGCTGCCTTCTTTTTTTTCTTTTTCTTCTGGTTTGTTTTAGCAGTGGTTAACTGTTGGTCAGATCTTGCTGCCTTCTTTTTTTTCTTTTCTTCTGGTTGTTTGTTTTAGCAGTGGTTAACTGTTGGTCAGATCTTGCTGCCTTCTTTTTTTTCTTTTTCTTCTGGTTGTTTGTATTAGCAGTGGTTAACTGTTGGTCAGATCTTGCTGCCTTCTTTTTTTTCTTTTTCTTCTGGTTGTTTGTTTTAGCAGTGGTTAACTGTTGGTCAGATTTTGCTGCCTTCTTTTTTTCTTTTTCTTCTGGTTTGTTTTAGCAGTGGTTAACTGTTGGTCAGATCTTGCTGCCTTCTTTTTTTTCTTTTTCTTCTGGTTTGTTTTAGCAGTGGTTAACTGTTGGTCAGATCTTGCTGCCTTCTTTTTTTTCTTTTTCTTCTGGTTTGTTTTAGCAGTGGTTAACTGTTGGTCAGATCTTGCTGCCTTCTTTTTTTTCTTTTTCTTCTGGTTTGTTTTAGCAGTGGTTAACTGTTGGTCAGATCTTGCTGCCTTCTTTTTTTTCTTTTTTCTTCTGGTTTGTTTTAGCAGTGGTTAACTGTTGGTCAGATCTTGCTGCCTTCTTTTTTTCTTTTTCTTCTGGTTTGTTTTAGCAGTGGTTAACTGTTGGTCAGATTTTGCTGCCTTCTTTTTTTCTTTTTCTTCTGGTTTGTTTTAGCAGTGGTTAACTGTTGGTCAGATCTTGCTGCCTTCTTTTTTTTCTTTTTCTTCTGGTTTGTTTTAGCAGTGGTTAACTGTTGGTCAGATCTTGCTGCCTTCTTTTTTTTCTTTTTCTTCTGGTTGTTTGTTTTAGCAGTGGTTAACTGTTGGTCAGATCTTGCTGCCTTCTTTTTTTTCTTTTTCTTCTGGTTGTTTGTTTTAGCAGTGGTTAACTGTTGGTCAGATCTTGCTGCCTTCTTTTTTTTCTTTTTCTTCTGGTTGTTTGTTTTAGCAGTGGTTAACTGTTGGTCAGATCTTGCTGCCTTCTTTTTTTTCTTTTTCTTCTGGTTTGTTTTAGCAGTGGTTAACTGTTGGTCAGATTTTGCTGCCTTCTTTTTTTTCTTTTTCTTCTGGTTGTTTGTTTTAGCAGTGGTTAACTGTTGGTCAGATCTTGCTGCCTTCTTTTTTTTCTTTTTCTTCTGGTTGTTTGTTTTAGCAGTGGTTAACTGTTGGTCAGATCTTGCTGCCTTCTTTTTTTCTTTTTCTTCTGGTTTGTTTTAGCAGTGGTTAACTGTTGGTCAGATTTTGCTGCCTTCTTTTTTTCTTTTTCTTCTGGTTGTTTGTTTTAGCAGTGGTTAACTGTTGGTCAGATCTTGCTGCCTTCTTTTTTTTCTTTTTCTTCTGGTTGTTTGTTTTAGCAGTGGTTAACTGTTGGTCAGATCTTGCTGCCTTCTTTTTTTTCTTTTTCTTCTGGTTGTTTGTTTTAGCAGTGGTTAACTGTTGGTCAGATCTTGCTGCCTTCTTTTTTTTCTTTTTCTTCTGGTTGTTTGTTTAGCAGTGGTTAACTGTTGGTCAGATCTTGCTGCCTTCTTTTGTTTCCTTTTTCTTCTGGTTTGTTTTAGCAGTGGTTAACTGTTGGTCAGATCTTGCTGCCTTCTTTTTTTTTCTTTTTCTTCTGGTTGTTTGTTTTAGCAGTGGTTAACTGTTGGTCAGATCTTGCTGCCTTCTTTTTTTTCTTTTTCTTCTGGTTGTTTGTTTTAGCAGTGGTTAACTGTTGGTCAGATCTTGCTGCCTTCTTTTTTTTCTTTTTCTTCTGGTTGTTTGTTTTAGCAGTGGTTAACTGTTGGTCAGATCTTGCTGCCTTCTTTTTCCCTTTTTCTTCTGGTTTGTTTTAGCAGTGGTTAACTGTTGGTCAGATCTTGCTGCCTTCTTTTTTTTTCTTTTTCTTCTGGTTGTTTGTTTTAGCAGTGGTTAACTGTTGGTCAGATCTTGCTGCCTTCTTTTTTTTTCTTTTTCTTCTGGTTGTTTGTTTTAGCAGTGGTTAACTGTTGGTCAGATCTTGCTGCCTTCTTTTTTTTCTTTTTCTTCTGGTTGTTTGTTTTAGCAGTGGTTAACTGTTGGTCAGATCTTGCTGCCTTCTTTTTTTTCCTTTTTCTTTTGGTTTGTTTTAGCAGTGGTTAACTGTTGGTCAGATCTTGCTGCCTTCTTTTTTTTTCTTTTTCTTCTGGTTGTTTGTTTTAGCAGTGGTTAACTGTTGGTCAGATCTTGCTGCCTTCTTTTTTTTTCTTTTTCTTCTGGTTGTTTGTTTTAGCAGTGGTTAACTGTTGGTCAGATCTTGCTGCCTTCTTTTTTTTCCTTTTTCTTCTGGTTTGTTTTAGCAGTGGTTAACTGTTGGTCAGATCTTGCTGCCTTCTTTTTTTTTCTTTTTCTTCTGGTTGTTTGTTTTAGCAGTGGTTAACTGTTGGTCAGATCTTGCTGCCTTCTTTTTTTTCCTTTTTCTTCTGGTTTGTTTTAGCAGTGGTTAACTGTTGGTCAGATCTTGCTGCCTTCTTTTTTTTTCTTTTTCTTCTGGTTGTTTGTTTTAGCAGTGGTTAACTGTTGGTCAGATCTTGCTGCCTTCTTTTTTTTTCTTTTTCTTCTGGTTGTTTGTTTTAGCAGTGGTTAACTGTTGGTCAGATCTTGCTGCCTTCTTTTTTTTCTTTTTCTTCTGGTTGTTTGTTTTAGCAGTGGTTAACTGTTGGTCAGATCTTGCTGCCTTCTTTTTTTTCCTTTTTCTTCTGGTTTGTTTTAGCAGTGGTTAACTGTTGGTCAGATCTTGCTGCCTTCTTTTTTTTTCTTTTTCTTCTGGTTGTTTGTTTTAGCAGTGGTTAACTGTTGGTCAGATCTTGCTGCCTTCTTTTTTTTTCTTTTTCTTCTGGTTGTTTGTTTTAGCAGTGGTTAACTGTTGGTCAGATCTTGCTGCCTTCTTTTTTTTCTTTTTCTTCTGGTTGTTTGTTTTAGCAGTGGTTAACTGTTGGTCAGATCTTGCTGCCTTCTTTTTTTTCCTTTTTCTTCTGGTTTGTTTTAGCAGTGGTTAACTGTTGGTCAGATCTTGCTGCCTTCTTTTTTTTTCTTTTTCTTCTGGTTGTTTGTTTTAGCAGTGGTTAACTGTTGGTCAGATCTTGCTGCCTTCTTTTTTTTCTTTTTCTTCTGGTTGTTTGTTTTAGCAGTGGTTAACTGTTGGTCAGATTTTACTGCCTTCTTTTTTTCTTTTTCTTCTGGTTTGTTTTAGCAGTGGTTAACTGTTGGTCAGATCTTGCTGCCTTCTTTTTTTTCTTTTTCTTCTGGTTTGTTTTAGCAGTGGTTAACTGTTGGTCAGATCTTGCTGCCTTCTTTTTTTTCTTTTTCTTCTGGCTTGTTTTAGCAGTGGTTAACTGTTGGTCAGATCTTGCTGCCTTCTTTTTTTTCCTTTTTCTTCTGGTTTGTTTTAGCAGTGGTTAACTGTTGGTCAGATCTTGCTGCCTTCTTTTTTTTTTCTTTTTCTTCTGGTTGTTTGTTTTAGCAGTGGTTAACTGTTGGTCAGATCTTGCTGCCTTCTTTTTTTTTCTTTTTCTTCTGGTTGTTTGTTTTAGCAATGGTTAACTGTTGGTCAGATCTTGCTGCCTTCTTTTTTTTTTCTTTTCTTCTGGTTGTTTGTTTTAGCAGTGGTTAACTGTTGGTCAGATCTTGCTGCCTTCTTTTTTTTTCTTTTTCTTCTGGTTGTTTGTTTTAGCAATGGTTAACTGTTGGTCAGATCTTGCTGCCTTCTTTTTTTTTCTTTTTCTTCTGGTTGTTTGTTTTAGCAGTGGTTAACTGTTGGTCAGATCTTGCTGCCTTCTTTTTTTTTTTTTCTTCTGGTTTGTTTTAGCAGTGGTTAACTGTTGGTCAGATCTTGCTGCCTTCTTTTTTTTCTTTTTCTTCTGGTTTGTTTTAGCAGTGGTTAACTGTTGGTCAGATCTTGCTGCCTTCTTTTTTTTCTTTTTCTTCTGGTTGTTTGTTTTAGCAGTGGTTAACTGTTGGTCAGATCTTGCTGCCTTCTTTTTTTTCTTTTTCTTCTGGTTTGTTTTAGCAGTGGTTAACTGTTGGTCAGATCTTGCTGCCTTCTTTTTTTCCTTTTTCTTCTGGTTTGTTTTAGCAGTGGTTAACTGTTGGTCAGATCTTGCTGCCTTCTTTTTTTTTCTTTTCTTCTGGTTGTTTGTTTTAGCAGTGGTTAACTGTTGGTCAGATTTTGCTGCCTTCTTTTTTTTCTTTTTCTTCTGGTTGTTTGTTTTAGCAATGGTTAACTGTTGGTCAGATTTTGCTGCCTTCTTTTTTTCTTTTTCTTCTGGTTGTTTGTTTTAGCAGTGGTTAACTGTTGGTCAGATCTTGCTGCCTTCTTTTTTTTCTTTTCTTCTGGTTGTTTGTTTTAGCAGTGGTTAACTGTTGGTCAGATCTTGCTGCCTTCTTTTTTTTTCTTTTTCTTCTGGTTGTTTGTTTTAGCAGTGGTTAACTGTTGGTCAGATTTTGCTGCCTTCTTTTTTTTCTGGTTGTTTGTTTTAGCAGTGGTTAACTGTTGGTCAGATCTTGCTGCCTTCTTTTTTTTCTTTTTCTTCTGGTTTGTTTTAGCAGTGGTTAACTGTTGGTCAGATCTTGCTGCCTTCTTTTTTTTTCTTTTTCTTCTGGTTGTTTGTTTTAGCAGTGGTTAACTGTTGGTCAGATTTTGCTGCCTTCTTTTTTTTCTTTTTCTTCTGGTTGTTTGTTTTAGCAGTGGTTAACTGTTGGTCAGATCTTGCTGCCTTCTTTTTTTTCTTTTTCTTCTGGTTTGTTTTAGCAGTGGTTAACTGTTGGTCAGATCTTGCTGCCTTCTTTTTTTTCCTTTTTCTTCTGGTTTGTTTTAGCAGTGGTTAACTGTTGGTCAGATCTTGCTGCCTTCTTTTTTTTTCTTTTTCTTCTGGTTGTTTGTTTTAGCAGTGGTTAACTGTTGGTCAGATTTTGCTGCCTTCTTTTTTTTCTTTTTCTTCTGGTTGTTTGTTTTAGCAGTGGTTAACTGTTGGTCAGATTTTGCTGCCTTCTTTTTTTCTTTTTCTTCTGGTTTGTTTTAGCAGTGGTTAACTGTTGGTCAGATCTTGCTGCCTTCTTTTTTTTCTTTTTCTTCTGGTTTGTTTTAGCAGTGGTTAACTGTTGGTCAGATTTTGCTGCCTTCTTTTTTTCTTTTTCTTCTGGTTTGTTTTAGCAGTGGTTAACTGTTGGTCAGATCTAGCTGCCTTCTTTTTTTTTCTTTTTCTTCTGGTTTGTTTTAGCAGTGGTTAACTGTTGGTCAGATCTTGCTGCCTTCTTTTTTTTTCTTTTTCTTCTGGTTGTTTGTTTTAGCAGTGGTTAACTGTTGGTCAGATCTTGCTGCCTTCTTTTTTTTCTTTTTCTTCTGGTTGTTTGTTTTAGCAGTGGTTAACTGTTGGTCAGATCTTGCTGCCTTCTTTTTTTTTCCTTTTTCTTCTGGTTTGTTTTAGCAGTGGTTAACTGTTGGTCAGATCTTGCTGCCTTCTTTTTTTTTCTTTTTCTTCTGGTTGTTTGTTTTAGCAGTGGTTAACTGTTGGTCAGATCTTGCTGCCTTCTTTTTTTTTCTTTTTCTTCTGGTTGTTTGTTTTAGCAGTGGTTAACTGTTGGTCAGATCTTGCTGCCTTCTTTTTTTTCCTTTTTCTTCTGGTTTGTTTTAGCAGTGGTTAACTGTTGGTCAGATCTTGCTGCCTTCTTTTTTTTTCTTTTTCTTCTGGTTGTTTGTTTTAGCAGTGGTTAACTGTTGGTCAGATCTTGCTGCCTTCTTTTTTTTCCTTTTTCTTCTGGTTTGTTTTAGCAGTGGTTAACTGTTGGTCAGATCTTGCTGCCTTCTTTTTTTTTCTTTTTCTTCTGGTTGTTTGTTTTAGCAGTGGTTAACTGTTGGTCAGATCTTGCTGCCTTCTTTTTTTTCTTTTTCTTCTGGTTGTTTGTTTTAGCAGTGGTTAACTGTTGGTCAGATCTTGCTGCCTTCTTTTTTTCCTTTTTCTTCTGGTTTGTTTAGCAGTGGTTAACTGTTGGTCAGATCTTGCTGCCTTCTTTTTTTTTCTTTTCTTCTGGTTTGTTTTAGCAGTGGTTAACTGTGGTCAGATCTTGCTGCCTTCTTTTTTTTTCTTTTTCTTCTGGTTGTTTGTTTTAGCAGTGGTTAACTGTTGGTCAGATCTTGCTGCCTTCTTTTTTTCTTTTTCTTCTGGTTGTTTGTTTTAGCAGTGGTTAACTGTTGGTCAGATCTTGCTGCCTTCTTTTTTTTCCTTTTTCTTCTGGTTTGTTTAGCAGTGGTTAACTGTTGGGTCAGATCTTGCTGCCTTCTTTTTTTTTCTTTTTCTTCTGGTTGTTTGTTTTAGCAGTGGTTAACTGTTGGTCAGATCTTGCTGCCTTCTTTTTTTTTCTTTTTCTTCTGGTTGTTTGTTTTAGCAGTGGTTAACTGTTGGTCAGATTTTACTGCCTTCTTTTTTTCTTTTTCTTCTGGTTTGTTTTAGCAGTGGTTAACTGTTGGTCAGATCTTGCTGCCTTCTTTTTTTTCTTTTTCTTCTGGTTTGTTTTAGCAGTGGTTAACTGTTGGTCAGATCTTGCTGCCTTCTTTTTTTTCTTTTTCTTCTGGCTTGTTTTAGCAGTGGTTAACTGTTGGTCAGATCTTGCTGCCTTCTTTTTTTTCCTTTTTCTTCTGGTTTGTTTTAGCAGTGGTTAACTGTTGGTCAGATCTTGCTGCCTTCTTTTTTTTTTCTTTTTCTTCTGGTTGTTTGTTTTAGCAGTGGTTAACTGTTGGTCAGATCTTGCTGCCTTCTTTTTTTTCTTTTTCTTCTGGTTGTTTGTTTTAGCAATGGTTAACTGTTGGTCAGATCTTGCTGCCTTCTTTTTTTTTTCTTTTTCTTCTGGTTGTTTGTTTTAGCAGTGGTTAACTGTTGGTCAGATCTTGCTGCCTTCTTTTTTTTTCTTTTTCTTCTGGTTGTTTGTTTTAGCAATGGTTAACTGTTGGTCAGATCTTGCTGCCTTCTTTTTTTTTCTTTTTCTTCTGGTTGTTTGTTTTAGCAGTGGTTAACTGTTGGTCAGATCTTGCTGCCTTCTTTTTTTTTTTTTTCTTCTGGTTTGTTTTAGCAGTGGTTAACTGTTGGTCAGATCTTGCTGCCTTCTTTTTTTCTTTTTCTTCTGGTTTGTTTTAGCAGTGGTTAACTGTTGGTCAGATCTTGCTGCCTTCTTTTTTTTCTTTTTCTTCTGGTTGTTTGTTTTAGCAGTGGTTAACTGTTGGTCAGATCTTGCTGCCTTCTTTTTTTTCTTTTTCTTCTGGTTTGTTTTAGCAGTGGTTAACTGTTGGTCAGATCTTGCTGCCTTCTTTTTTTTCCTTTTTCTTCTGGTTTGTTTTAGCAGTGGTTAACTGTTGGTCAGATCTTGCTGCCTTCTTTTTTTTTTCTTTTTCTTCTGGTTGTTTGTTTTAGCAGTGGTTAACTGTTGGTCAGATTTTGCTGCCTTCTTTTTTTTCTTTTTCTTCTGGTTGTTTGTTTTAGCAATGGTTAACTGTTGGTCAGATTTTGCTGCCTTCTTTTTTTTCTTTTTCTTCTGGTTGTTTGTTTTAGCAGTGGTTAACTGTTGGTCAGATCTTGCTGCCTTCTTTTTTTTTCTTTTTCTTCTGGTTGTTTGTTTTAGCAGTGGTTAACTGTTGGTCAGATCTTGCTGCCTTCTTTTTTTTTCTTTTCTTCTGGTTGTTTGTTTTAGCAGTGGTTAACTGTTGGTCAGATTTTGCTGCCTTCTTTTTTTTCTTTTTCTTCTGGTTGTTTGTTTTAGCAGTGGTTAACTGTTGGTCAGATCTTGCTGCCTTCTTTTTTTTCTTTTTCTTCTGGTTTGTTTTAGCAGTGGTTAACTGTTGGTCAGATCTTGCTGCCTTCTTTTTTTTTCTTTTTCTTCTGGTTGTTTGTTTTAGGCAGTGGTTAACTGTTGGTCAGATTTTGCTGCCTTCTTTTTTTTCTTTTTCTTCTGGTTGTTTGTTTTAGCAGTGGTTAACTGTTGGTCAGATCTTGCTGCCTTCTTTTTTTTCTTTTCTTCTGGTTTGTTTTAGCAGTGGTTAACTGTTGGTCAGATCTTGCTGCCTTCTTTTTTTTCCTTTTTCTTCTGGTTTGTTTTAGCAGTGGTTAACTGTTGGTCAGATCTTGCTGCCTTCTTTTTTTTTCTTTTCTTCTGGTTGTTTGTTTTAGCAGTGGTTAACTGTTGGTCAGATTTTGCTGCCTTCTTTTTTTTCTTTTTCTTCTGGTTGTTTGTTTTAGCAGTGGTTAACTGTTGGTCAGATTTTGCTGCCTTCTTTTTTTCTTTTTCTTCTGGTTTGTTTTAAGCAGTGGTTAACTGTTGGTCAGATCTTGCTGCCTTCTTTTTTTTCTTTTTCTTCTGGTTTGTTTTAGCAGTGGTTAACTGTTGGTCAGATTTTGCTGCCTTCTTTTTTTCTTTTTCTTCTGGTTTGTTTAGCAGTGGTTAAACTGTTGGTCAGATCTAGCTGCCTTCTTTTTTTTTCTTTTTCTTCTGGTTTGCTTTAGCAGTGGTTAACTGTTGGTCAGATCTTGCTGCCTTCTTTTTTTTTCTTTTTCTTCTGGTTGTTTGTTTTAGCAGTGGTTAACTGTTGGTCAGATCTTGCTGCCTTCTTTTTTTTTCTTTTTCTTCTGGTTGTTTGTTTTAGCAGTGGTTAACTGTTGGTCAGATCTTGCTGCCTTCTTTTTTTTCCTTTTTCTTCTGGTTTGTTTTAGCAGTGGTTAACTGTTGGTCAGATCTTGCTGCCTTCTTTTTTTTCTTTTTCTTCTGGTTGTTTGTTTTAGCAGTGGTTAACTGTTGGTCAGATCTTGCTGCCTTCTTTTTTTTTCCTTTTTCTTCTGGTTTGTTTTAGCAGTGGTTAACTGTTGGTCAGATCTTGCTGCCTTCTTTTTTTTTCTTTTTGTTCTGGTTGTTTGTTTTAGCAGTGGTTAACTGTTGGTCAGATCTTGCTGCCTTCTTTTTTATTCTTTTTCTTCTGGTTGTTTTTTTTAGCAGTGGTTAACTGTTGGTCAGATTTTGCTGCCTTCTTTTTTTTCTTTTTCTTCTGGTTTGTTTTAGCAGTGGTTAACTGTTGGTCAGATCTTGCTGCCTTCTTTTTTTTTCTTTTTCTTCTGGTTGTTTGTTTTAGCAGTGGTTAACTGTTGGTCAGATTTTGCTGCCTTCTTTTTTTTTCTTTTTCTTCTGGTTGTTTGTTTTAGCAGTGGTTAACTGTTGGTCAGATCTTGCTGCCTTCTTTTTTTTCTTTTTCTTCTGGTTTGTTTTAGCAGTGGTTAACTGTTGGTCAGATCTTGCTGCCTTCTTTTTTTTCCTTTTTCTTCTGGTTTGTTTTAGCAGTGGTTAACTGTTGGTCAGATCTTGCTGCCTTCTTTTTTTTTCTTTTTCTTCTGGTTGTTTGTTTTAGCAGTGGTTAACTGTTGGTCAGATTTTGCTGCCTTCTTTTTTTTCTTTTTCTTCTGGTTGTTTGTTTTAGCAGTGGTTAACTGTTGGTCAGATTTTGCTGCCTTCTTTTTTTTCTTTTTCTTCTGGTTTGTTTTAGCAGTGGTTAACTGTTGGTCAGATCTTGCTGCCTTCTTTTTTTTCTTTTTCTTCTGGTTTGTTTTAGCAGTGGTTAACTGTTGGTCAGATTTTGCTGCCTTCTTTTTTTCTTTTTCTTCTGGTTTGTTTTAGCAGTGGTTAACTGTTGGTCAGAGCTAGCTGCCTTCTTTTTTTTTCTTTTTCTTCTGGTTTGTTTTAGCAGTGGTTAACTGTTGGTCAGATCTTGCTGCCTTCTTTTTTTTTCTTTTTCTTCTGGTTGTTTGTTTTAGCAGTGGTTAACTGTTGGTCAGATCTTGCTGCCTTCTTTTTTTTCTTTTTCTTCTGGTTGTTTGTTTTAGCAATGGTTAACTGTTGGTCAGATCTTGCTGCCTTCTTTTTTTTCTTTTTCTTCTGGTTTGTTTTAGCAGTGGTTAACTGTTGGTCAGATTTTGCTGCCTTCTTTTTTTCTTTTTCTTCTGGTTTGTTTTAGCAATGGTTAACTGTTGGTCAGATCTTGCTGCCTTCTTTTTTTTCTTTTTCTTCTGGTTGTTTGTTCTGTTGGTCAGATCTTGCTGCCTTCTTTTTTTTCTTTTTCTTCTGGTTGTTTGTTTTAGCAGGGGTTAACTGTTGGTCAGATCTTGCTGCCTTCTTTTTTTTCTTTTTCTTCTGGTTTGTTTTAGCAGTGGTTAACTGTTGGTCAGATTTTGCTGCCTTCTTTTTTTCTTTTTCTTCTGGTTTGTTTTAGCAGTGGTTAACTGTTGGTCAGATCTTGCTGCCTTCTTTTTTTTTCTTTTTCTTCTGGTTTGTTTTAGCAGTGGTTAACTGTTGGTCAGATCTTGCTGCCTTCTTTTTTTCTTTTTCTTCTGGTTGTTTGTTTTAGCAGTGGTTAACTGTTGGTCAGATCTTGCTGCCTTCTTTTTTTCTTTTTCTTCTTGTTGTTTGTTTTAGCAGTGGTTAACTGTTGGTCAGATCTTGCTGCCTTCTTTTTTTTTCTTTTTCTTCTGGTTGTTTGTTTTAGCAGTGGTTAACTGTTGGTCAGATTTTGCTGCCTTCTTTTTTTCTTTTTCTTCTGGTTGTTTGTTTTAGCAATAGTTAACTGTTGGTCAGATCTTGCTGCCTTCTTTTTTTTCTTTTTCTTCTGGTTGTTTGTTCTGTTGGTCAGATTTTGCTGCCTTCTTTTTTTTCTTTTTCTTCTGATTTGTTTTAGCAATGGTTAACTGTTGGTCAGATCTTGCTGCCTTCTTTTTTTTCTTTTTCTTCTGGTTTGTTTTAGCAGTGGTTAACTGTTGGTCAGATCTTGCTGCCTTCTTTTTTTTCTTTTTCTTCTGATTTGTTTTAGCAATGGTTAACTGTTGGTCAGATCTTGCTGCCTTCTTTTTTTTCCTTTTTCTTCTGGTTTGTTTTAGCAGTGGTTAACTGTTGGTCAGATCTTGCTGCCTTCTTTTTTTTCTTTTTCTTCTGATTTGTTTTAGCAATGGTTAACTGTTGGTCAGATCTTGCTGCCTTCTTTTTTTTCTTTTTCTTCTGGTTGTTTGTTCTGTTGGTCAGATCTTGCTGCCATCTTTTTTTTCTTTTTCTTCTGGTTGTTTGTTTTAGCAGTGGTTAACTGTTGGTCAGATCTTGCTGCCTTCTTTTTTTTCCTTTTTCTTCTGGTTTGTTTTAGCAGTGGTTAACTGTTGGTCAGATCTTGCTGCCTTCTTTTTTTTTCTTTTTCTTCTGGTTGTTTGTTTTAGCAGTGGTTAACTGTTGGTCAGATTTTGCTGCCTTTTTTTTTCCCCTCTTGTTGTTTGTATTAGCAGTTGGTCAAATGTTGCTTGATTGGATTTAGGAGCTTCTTGCTTTGCCTATTGATTGCTAGCTTTGCAGTTGTTACTAGTTTTGCAGTGGTCTGTATTTTTCTGGCACAATGGCCAAACGGTTTTATACCGCTGCAGAAGCGGCTAGGTATTGTGAGGACTCCAGCTCAGAGGAATTTCGCAATTCTGATTCGGAGTATGTCCCATCTGATGACTCTACTGATGAATCAGAGGTTGGTGATAGCAGCACTATTAGCGCAGAGGCTAGTAGTGGCGGCACACTTACTGCTGAAGAAGTAGAGGAAGAGGGAGAGGCTGGTGGCAGTGTGCCAGATGCACCCATAGAGGTAGAAGAGGGTGAGGGTAGTGGTGATGCAGCAGTTGGAGCGCCTGTGTGGGGGCCTCCCTGTAATTATGCCCCCGAAATTCCCCCATTCACTGCAGTCACGGGCGTCAAGGTGGACACCACTAACTTTGAAATCATAGATTTCTTCAATCTTTTTATCACAGAGGCCATCCTACAGGACATGGTCCATTACACAAATTTATACGCTGAGCAGTATCTTGCCAGCCACCCTATACCAGGGTATTCAAGAGCCCAGGCGTGGTATCCCACTACTGTAAATGAAATCAAAAGTTTCCTGGCGCTCACATTGGCAATGGGACTCGTAGAACGCAACACCTTAGCTTCATACTGGGATACCACTACAGTCCTTTCCATCCCTCTTTTTTCAGCCGTTATGCCAAGAAACCGTTATCAAATTTTACTGCGGTTTCTTCATTTTTACGACAATGCAGCGGCTGTTCCCCCTAATGAGCCCGGTTACGACAGGCTTTACAAATTGAGGCCCCTTATAGATAGCCTGTCTCAGCACTTCACAGAGGTCTACTCCCCCTCCCAAAATATATGTGTGGACGAGTCCCTTTTGCTCTTCAAAGGGCGCCTAAAATTTCGCCAATACATCCCTAGTAATGATGAAATTTTACAAACTCTGTGAAAGCAGCACGGGCTATACTAGTTTTTTCATGATCTACGAGGGAAAGGACACTAATTTGGACCCCCCCGGCTGTCCCCTTGACTTGACTGTCAGTGGTAAAATTGTCTGGGAGCTCATTACTCCACTGTTGGGCCAAGGTTACCACTTATACGTGGATAACTTTTACACAAGCATCCCCTTATTCAGAACCCTTTACTGGTTGGACAACCCAGTGGCATTGTTAGGCGTAACCGCAGAGGACTGCCCAAGGAACTGGTGGATAAGAAATTGAAACGTGGAGAAGTACATGCTCTAAGAAGCGATGAGCTCCTGGCATTAAAATTTGCAGACACCAAAAATGTTTTTATGCTTACTACTATTCACAATGAGAGTGTAGTTGTCCAACACAGAAGTGGCGATAGGCCTACAGAATCAAAGCCACTCTGTTGTAAAGAATATAGTAAGCATATGGGTGGCGTCGATAAAACCGACCAAATCCAAACTTATTACGACGCCACCATATAAACCAGGGCATGGTACAAAAAAGCTGCAATTTATATGATCCAAATGGCCCTTTATAATTCTTATGTCGTTTACAAAACGGCAGTACCAGGCCCAAAATTGAATTTTTACAATTATCTGCTGCAGCTGCTCCCTGCCCTTTTGTTTGGTGCTCTACAGGAGGTTCCAGAAATGTCTGGCAATGACAATGTTGCCCGAATGGTGGGTAAGCATTTCATTGCCCAAATTCCACCAACTCCTAATAAAAGATATGCCCAGAGAGCTTGTAAGGTTTGCCGTTCCAGGGGTGTTAGAAAAGATGTGCGGTATTTTTGTCCCAAGTGTCCTAGCAAGCCTGCTTTGTGTTTCCAACCCTGTTTTGAGGTGTACCACACTGTGGTACACTACGAGAGGGCTTGAATTCTGTGTTGTGTTGGTAGGTTAGGGCTCTCTGGGTTTGTTGGTGGTAAAAGGATTTAGTAAATCTGTATAGTAAACTTGGCATGCTCTAGGTTTTTATGCACATGCTAGCAGTAGCTGTTTAGGGAGCAGATTTACTATGGGTCGAATATCGAGGGTTAATTAACCCTCGATATTCGACTAGGAACTAAAATCGTTCGACTTCGAATATCGAAGTCGAACGATTTAGCGCAAATCCTGCGATCGAACTAATAAATCCTTTGAACCAAACGATTCGAAGGATTTTAATACAACGATCGAAGGAATATCCTTCGATCAAAAAATCACAGGCAAGCCTATGGGGACCTTCCCCATAGGCTAACATTGACTTCGGTAGCTTTTAGCTGCTGAAGTAGGGGGTCGAAGTTTTTCTTAAAGAGACAGTACTTCGACTATCGAATGGTCGAATAGTCGAACGATTTTTAGTTCGAATCGTTCGATTCATAGTCGAAGTCGTAGTCGAAGGTCGAAGTAGCCCATTCGATGGTCGAAGTAGCCAAAAAAACACTTCGAAATTCGAAGTTTTGTTAATTTGAATCCTTCACTCGAGCTTTGTAAATGTGCCCCTAGGTGTGCTGGCAGAGTGATACTTTTCTTTTTTTTGTGTTTTTTTTTTGTGGAGTGGTATTTCCAGATTCAAGCCCCCCTATTGAGATCTAACATTTTGGCAGGTCCCTACTTCACTTATAACTAGGTATAGATGTTGTTAATAAAAAAAAAAAAAAAGTTTGACAAGGCAAACAATGACAGTTTTTTTCTGTATAGTAGTGATCTTTGATTTTTTATATAGGATTTGGCACTGGGTGAGCAGTGCAATGTAGCAGTAAAAACTTGTATGTAGGTTTGTTCTTAGTCTAAATCGAAAAACCACACTAGCACACGAGACTTGTATCTGCAGGGCAAGCCCTTGCAAAGGTTTTTACTGCGGTGTTGCCACCACAGTAAAAACCTTTGCTAGGGCTTGCCCTGCAGATACAAGTCTTGTGTGGTTTTTCGATTCAGTTACTAGGAGGTCACAGTATCCTCCATTCACTGTGCACCGAGCAAAGCTATATACCTGCACAACGGGTGTGCGAGTATCTACTCCAATTGTTCTTAGTCTAGGCATTCAGCTTTTGTGTTGAGCGATGGTGTTTTAGACCAGTTGTGTTATGGATAGCACTTCTATTGCGCTGGTGGTAAATAGCAAAATGAGGTGCTGGTTGGCGAGAGGGTACACGATAGAACTTGTGGTGCGTGATGAATATGTGGGATGATGTGCATCTCTTATGCTGATGCTACAAGTCTTTTATTTTACTGGCACCTCAAAAGCTCATCTATCAGCGCAGTTATCTATAGTTTTGTCTGTATTTCTGAGCAACATTTGCATTTGTTTTTGTAGATTTAGGTATCTCTGGATTTGTGAGTATTTCAGCTGCTAATGCCCCAATCCTCATTGTTGCCACCTAAATTCCTAAACTTCTTAGGACACTTGCATAATTTATGGGCCAAATTTACTATGGTTTCTGTTGGAAAATGTATTTGTAAATGTGGTACAGATTTTGTCATTGGCGAAATAGTGTAGGAAGAAGCAAAGGAATTCGTATCGTAACACCACAGGACAGATGGAACTCAAAGACACTCCACTACAATATATCCGAATAGGTGAGTGAAATATATTTTGGGGTAGTAGCACCCAGATGCAGATCCATAAAGTGGTCCCAAAATTCCCTGGGAGATAAATCTTAACTTTGTATATTATCTTTCCTTTATTTCAGACCAAAGCAGAGTTCTACAATGCAGAATGTGGCCAAAATTCTCCACGCAGTAAAGCATGAATGGCATCTCTGAATAGTTGAGGTGTTTATTTTCAAGAAATCTTAGTTTTTGGGGGTTATTTCATCAGTAAGGGACAGTTTCAGATGAGATATGGATACATGCGCTTAAATTCACAGCCCCAATATTACGCATTGTCCCTGTTTTTGGATGTTTGGTGGCTGCGTCTCTATGTGTATCCATACATATGGGGTATCATTTTATTCAGGGGGACTTGCAGATTGTTATTGAGCAGGTTTTTGTTAGTTACCATGGAAACTTAGGGGGAAATATAAGTTTGTATATCTTTTTTCCTTTATTTCAGACCAAGTCTCGGAT